>NC_089319.1:11821579-12079079 GCF_036669915.1 Pocillopora verrucosa | reverse complement strand
CTAGTTGCCTCCCCTTTTCTGTCGCCAATTTCAGTTGTGATGACAAGCGCTTTTTGGAGATACTCTTCAGCCTTGTCGTATTGGCCAAGCGACCTAAACACAGAACCTAGGTTTCCATAAAATGATGCTTCCCCTCCTCTGTCGCCAGTTTCAGTTGCGATGACAAGTGCTTTTTGAAGATACTCTTCAGCCTTGTCGTATTGGCCAAGCAACTTAAACACAGTACCTAGGTTGCTGTAGTCAGTTGCCTCCCCTTTTCTGTCGCCAATTTCAGTTCTGATGACAAGCGCTTTTTGGAGATACTCTTCAGCCTTGTCGTATTGGCCAAGCAACGTAAACACAGTACCTAGGTTTCCATAAAATGATGCTTCCCCTCCTCTGTCGCCAATTTCAGTTGTGATGACAAGCGCTTTTTGGTGATACTCTTCAGCCTTGTTGTATTGGCCAAGCAACTCAAACACAGTACCCAGGTTTCCGTAACATGATGCTTCCCCTTTTCTGTCGCCAATTTCAGTTGTGATGACAAGCGCTTTTTGGAAATACTCTTCAGCCTTGTCGTATTGGCCAACCGACTTAAACACAGTACCTAGGTTTCCATAACATGATGCTTCCCCTCCTCTGTCGCCAATTTCAGTTGTGATGACAAGCGCTTTTTGGAGATACTCTTTAGCCTTGTCGTAGTGGCCAACGGACAGAAACACAGAACCTAGGTTTCCATAACATGATGCTTCCCCTTTTCTGTCGCCAATTTCAGTTCTGATGACAAACGCTTTTTGGAGATACTCTTCAGCCTTGTCGTATTGGCCAACGGACAGAAACACAGTACCTAGGTTTCCATAACATGATGCTTCCCCTCCTCTGTCGCCAATTTCAGTTGTGATGACAAGTGCTTTTTGGTGATATTCTTCAGCCTTGTCGTATTGGCCAAGCGACCTAAACACAGAACCTAGTTTTCCGTAGTTAGTTGCCTCCCCTTGTCTGTCGCCAATTTCAGTTCTGATGACAAGCGCTTTTTGGAGATACTCTTCAGCCTTGTCGTATTGGCCAACGGACAGAAACACAGTACCAAGGTTTCCATAACATGATGCTTCCCCTTTTCTGTCGCCAATTTCAGTTGTGATGACAAGCGCTTTTTGGAGATACTTTTTAGCCTTGTCGTATTGGCCAACGGACAGAAACACAGTACCTAGGTTTCCATAACATGATGCTTCCCCTTTTCTGTCGCCAATTTCAGTTCTGATAACAAATGCTTTTTGGAGATACTCTTCAGCCTTGTCGTATTGGCCAACGGACAGAAACACATTACCTAGGTTTCCATAACATGATGCTTCCCCTCCTCTGTCGCCAATTTCAGTTGTGATGACAAGTGCTTTTTGGTGATATTCTTCAGCCTTGTCGTATTGGCCAAGCGACCTAAACACAGAACCTAGGTTTCCGTAGTTAGTTGCCTCCCCTTCTCTGTCGCCAATTTCAGTTCTGGTGACAAGTGCTTTTTGGAGATACTCTTCAGCCTTGTCGTATTGGCCAACGGACAGAAACACAGTACCAAGGTTTCCATAACATGATGCTTCCCCTCCTCTGTGGCCAATTTCAGTTGTGATGACAAGTGCTTTTTGGAGATACTCTTCAGCCTTGTTGTATTGGCCAAGCAACTCAAACACAGTACCTAGGTTGCCGTAGGCAGTTGCCTCCCCTTGTCTGTCGCCAATTTCAGTTTTGATGACAAGCGCTTTTTGGAGATACTCTTCAGCCTTGTCGTATTGGCCAAGCGACTTAAACACAGTACCTAGGTTGCCGTAGGCAGTTGCCTCCCCTTGTCTGTCGCCAATTTCAGTTGTGATGACAAGCGCTTTTTGGAGATACTCTTCAGCCTTGTCGTATTGGCCAACGGACAGAAACACACTACCTAGGTTTCCATAACGTGATGCTTCCCCTCCTCTGTCGCCAATTTCAGTTGCGATGACAAGCGCTTTTTGGAGATACTCTTCAGCGTTGTCGTATTGGCCAACCGACAGAAACACAGTACCTAGGTTTCCGTAGTCAGTTGCCTCCCCTTTTCTGTCGCCAATTTCAGTTCTGATGACAAGCGCTTTTTGGAGATACTCTTCAGCCTTGTCGTATTGGCCAACGGACAGAAACACAGTACCAAGGTTTCCATAACATGATGCTTCCCCTCCTCTGTCGCCAATTTCAGTTGTGATGACAAGTGCTTTTTGGAGATACTCTTCAGCCTTGTTGTATTGGCCAAGCAACTCAAACACAGTACCTAGGTTTCCGTAGTTAGTTGCCTCCCCTTTTCTGTCGCCAATTTCAGTTGTGATGACAAGCGCTCTTTGGAGATACTCTTCAGCCTTGTCGTATTGGCCAAGCGACTTAAACACAGTACCTAGGTTTCCGTAGTCAGTTGCCTTCCCTTCTCTGTCGCCAATTTCAGTTCTTATGACAAGCGCTTTTTGGAGATACTCTTTAGCCTTGTCGTATTGGCCAAGCGACTTAAACACAGTACCTAGGTTTCCATAACATGATGCTTCCCCTTTTCTGTCGCCAATTTCAGTTCTGATAACAAATGCTTTTTGGAGATACTCTTTAGCCTTGTCGTATTGGCCAACGGACAGAAACACATTACCTAGGTTTCCATAACATGATGCTTCCCCTCCTCTGTCGCCAATTTCAGTTGTGATGACAAGTGCTTTTTGGTGATATTCTTCAGCCTTGTCGTATTGGCCAAGCGACCTAAACACAGAACCTAGGTTTCCGTAGTTAGTTGCCTCCCCTTCTCTGTCGCCAATTTCAGTTCTGATGACAAGTGCTTTTTGGAGATACTCTTCAGCCTTGTCGTATTGGCCAACGGACAGAAACACAGTACCAAGGTTTCCATAACATGATGCTTCCCCTCCTCTGTGGCCAATTTCAGTTGTGATGACAAGTGCTTTTTGGAGATACTCTTCAGCCTTGTTGTATTGGCCAAGCAACTCAAACACAGTACCTAGGTTGCCGTAGGCAGTTGCCTCCCCTTGTCTGTCGCCAATTTCAGTTGTGATGACAAGCGCTTTTTGGAGATACTCTTCAGCCTTGTCGTATTGGCCAAGCGACTTAAACACAGTACCTAGGTTGCCGTAGGCAGTTGCCTCCCCTTGTCTGTCGCCAATTTCAGTTGTGATGACAAGCGCTTTTTGGAGATACTCTTCAGCCTTGTCGTATTGGCCAACGGACAGAAACACATTACCTAGGTTTCCATAACGTGACGCTTCCCCTCCTCTGTCGCCAATTTCAGTTGCGATGACAAGCGCTTTTTGGAGATACTCTTCAGCGTTGTCGTATTGGCCAACCGACAGAAACACAGTACCTAGGTTTCCGTAGTCAGTTGCCTCCCCTTTTCTGTCGCCAATTTCAGTTCTGATGACAAGCGCTTTTTGGAGATACTCTTCAGCCTTGTCGTATTGGCCAACGGACAGAAACACAGTACCAAGGTTTCCATAACATGATGCTTCCCCTCCTCTGTCGCCAATTTCAGTTGTGATGACAAGTGCTTTTTGGAGATACTCTTCAGCCTTGTTGTATTGGCCAAGCAACTCAAACACAGTACCTAGGTTTCCGTAGTTAGTTGCCTCCCCTTTTCTGTCGCCAATTTCAGTTGTGATGACAAGCGCTCTTTGGAGATACTCTTCAGCCTTGTCGTATTGGCCAAGCGACTTAAACACAGTACCTAGGTTTCCGTAGTCAGTTGCCTTCCCTTCTCTGTCGCCAATTTCAGTTCTTATGACAAGCGCTTTTTGGAGATACTCTTTAGCCTTGTCGTATTGGCCAAGCGACTTAAACACAGTACCTAGGTTTCCATAACATGATGCTTCTCCGCTTCTGTCGCCAATTTTGGTTGTTATGGCAAGGGCCCTCTCAACATATTCCTTTGCTTTTAGACTTTCGCCAAGTTTATAAAGCATAATTGTAAACTCGCTGTATAAGTCAAACAGTTTCCTCCCGTATCTTTCCGCACTTATGTAGTCAGAGATATGGCAATAAGCGCTGAAAAGAATGTTATAGATGTCGCTGTAAGATTGTAGCAGTGCTGAATCAAATTGGTCTTTGCTGTTTTGATCGGTGCCATTTAGCAAAATCAAACATTCGCTGCATATCTCAATGGCTTTCTGAATGCGATCTGAGTTGAGCAAGAACAGGGCAACAAGTAAGGCGATGCTGATGAAAGGTGTCATGGCTTCTGCTGTTAGGTTTCCATTGCAATCCTCTCCTGTTATCAGGGAAACATTATTTTTAGTGACACAGTACTAAATGGTCGATAATCTGGATTAATAACGAGTCACTTCAAACAGGAGCACACATGTTAAGTTACAAAAACGGTCTGGGTCGATTACACCCGGAACTATTTGTAACAAGCTGAAAGTGTTAGAATTCCCAATATCCACTTAAAAACAAAAAAAAGAAAAGGTGAAGAAGTCGGTTGGTCACCTTTCATTTTACTCAAGTTGTGATTTTTGCAGAACATTACATGACTTTAAAGTCATTGGACAAAGATAAAAAAAACTGACAGACTTTATCTTAACTTTTGCAATGAGAACTTTCCACATGCATAGTTTCTATAAACAACATTTATTACACCCATTTTGAAATCACTGGTGGTCCCTGTAATCTGATTGGCTCTAATTGATGCGATTTATTCACGAATCGCACCATTTTTTGCTTTAAATCGCATCTTTTTCCCAGCCAATGAGAAGGCTACACTAAAAACATAACAACCAATCAGATTTTAAGGCTTTTAAAGTAACCGATCAAATTGCAGGAAAATGAAAGACAAGGAGTATCATGTGGCAAATTTTGCAACTTTTTTTTTTAACTCTTACATTCCCCCCCCCAAAAATGGACATGAATTTAATTTTTTGCTTCCTTGATCTCGTCACGTGATGTAAAAGAAACATTTTGCCCTTAGGTTGAATCATATTCTTACCGATTTCTGTCTTTCATCTTTTTGTGAGTGAACGTTAAAAGCCAAAAATTTATTATGTACATCCTCTATGTTAGAGCAGTCTGAAGATTAATGAAAAGTCTTACAAACTTCAAAGAGAACTTAAAGAATATCCGCAAATGGGCTTAAAGGAATGATAATGGAATTAATTGTAGTTTTAAAACAGTTACAATTGAAATATAATAAATCAATGTTAAGAAAGCTCATACAGGTTATAAACAAATGGATACCAAATGAGAATGGCTTAAAAAAATTAATTTCTAAGAGTTTTTGTTGTAATATTCAGTTTTTTCTACCTATGTTCGCATTTTACTTAAGTGATAGACAGTTGTGCCTGACTTAAACTACATTCATATTTGAAAATCATTTGATATCAAGCTTAGAGGTCGTTTCAAAAAGTTTCATTGTTACTAAGAATTTGTAACAGGATTTGTGATCGAACTAGAACTTCTGGTCTTTCTAATCGCATGAGGAAACTCACAAAATTTCTCTTCCCAGTGTCTTAACTTTCTTAAGGCAGATAATTAGGAAACCGGAAACAGAAAAGAAATGGGAAAAGAGAGCCCCTTCTTAATTGATAATGAAGCTCATTGATTCAATCAATGAAGAAGATTGAAGAATAAGAGGCTTGGTTATATCATGTATTGTGAGGTAAGGAAGCTACCTTTTCTCAAAGGAAACAAACTCCTACCATGTGTCATAGCCTGACTCGCTGATTTATTTTTGAGGCATTATTCGCTTTGATTAAAAACAAACAAAAAAAGACAAGAAAAAAATGCAAATTCAGCTAATGAAAAATCCATGGAAATCAAAAGAAATCAGAAAGTAATAGTCTACAATATAAGTTCTAGTTTCACCATTCTTAGTTTATTGATTATGTTATACCGGCTGTCAAAACGTATTTGCAATGCAGACCCTTAGGATCACTGTATTTTATTTCTTATTCATGAATAATACAAGAATGATTAATGAGAAAATTGCTCTAGTTTTCTCGAGAACTATTCGACAGTTCAAATAATGTACCGTCCAAAATGTTTGTACTGGAAATTCCCTCGCTCGATTTTATTGAAACACCGTTCTTTTGGTTCATTACCGAGATGATCACAGATGTAAGTTATTGACATTCGGGAATATGGCAACATTTGCAAAGATTGTTCATTTTAAAAGCAATGAGCGCATTTATCAGATGAATGTCCCTGAAAACGAATATAGTAAATATAATTGTCCACATGATGCCCTAACGTCGATTGCATTTACCTTTCCAAGGTGATGTCACTAAACTTCTGGATAAAAAGAAAAGCCTGTAAGATTTGGCCGAATTACCCTTAATCTACCCCCTTACAGTTATGTTGGTGTTAATGTCTATTTAGTCAACGGAAATTCATTGTAAAGGACAATAAAATTTCTATTAGTTCAGCCAATTCCTTGAGCACGCAGATCGTCAAGTGATGTTCATTATGTTATTTCATAATTTTTCTTCCTGTGACAACTCGTTCTCCATAATTTTCACAATTTTCGAGCGGCTGGAAAAAGGTTTCTGTGGTATTTCCAGTGGTATAGCATGCACGATCCTGGTGCCGCTTCTACCGTGCATTCCTATTATGGATCAGGAATTGCAGACCTATCACGGGGACAGCTGTCCGCTTGGTTGATTGGGACGCTCGATTAATGCGAGGTGTCACTGTGGGGATGGGAATAACAGTAATGGCAAAGTAAGCTTAAAACGGCAGAAATCGCCATAAAATAATATGGACACACAAGATGTGTGTACTTTTATTGATTTTACGTGTTAAATGTTGATTTCTCGAAATATTTCTCGTGATAAATCCACCATATTTCGCTCCCCATTCTATTCTTAATAACGTGTTCAACGCTCATAACTTAAAACATAAGTCACACAACCCGTGACGCTTTCATGAATTAATCGTTTGCTTTTTCTCGAGACGTGAACTTGGACCACCTTTGCTGACACTGATCAGTAAATGACATTCTGCATTATGAATATATCTTTATATGGGATTGGTTTTAGTTTTTGATCACGTGTTGTTGAAACCATCAGTTTCTCAAATTAAACAATGCCTAACAATATCTTAACTACTGAGATTGAAAAATATTGTATAAAACCTTAACGGTTTGAAGGAAGAAATTTAACGGTGGAGATATAAAGCATCCGTTCAACGGTAAGATACGCTTATACTATGAATGCAATAATGGTAAACCACGTGATCAACCACCACGGATTTTCTTCAGCGAGGGACAGTCCACAACATAAATAAAGGTCTGATTTTAGTTTATGATTATCAATTTCTCAAATTGAACGATACTCAATAACATTAGTTAATGAGGATAAATTAAACGGTATAAAGCTACAGAGATTTGAGAAGACCGCTGGATAACGAATTTATTTCACTGTGGTGGCGATTCAATCGCGCCATCAACCGCTTTAATGAAGGGCTAACGCTCGAAACGAGACATAACTACATATTGCAAAAACAAAGCTCGAAAAAGCAGCTACTGGGCTTTGCCATGAGAGCCTTACCTCTCTACAGTTACTTAATGACTAAGGCTGAGAAAAACCGAGTGAATAGGAAAGATTTTCAATCGCACTTACCAAGATGTTGACAATGTGGCTGATGCTTTCAAAATGAAACAACAAAAATAATGAATTACACTCTGCACTTTTCTCAACCTTCCGAACTTCCGCTGTCACGGCGTTTTAGGTATCTAGATCACGTGTGTTTTCGGTTATTCCCCTCCCGCTCTAGGCTACTCGAAATAAAATTGCAAAACTGACCCATTGTACACGTGAACTTTTCATTTTCTTGAGGGTGTGATTTGCATGATCGAAGACAAAAATAGCAACTGAGATAATTGATAAAAAAAAAAGAAAACGGACGGAGGGGATCGGTAATTTGCTCGAACACAACCACATCACTGGTCTTACCTTTGAAGGCGTTAATCCAATGACTGAAATATGGCAACAAGTAAATGAAGAGGTAGCTTGACTTTCAGTAATAATCAACAGTTATACTTAATAGTCCTTCATATTTCTTTTGAGAAGGGAAGAGAGGTGGGGGAAATGGACTGGACTACAGTTACGTTGTAGGATCCGCGCATCCGGAAGGGACTTTCCTGAAAACTCCCAATGGCAATAGTGCTTTTCAACCTTTTTTTTTCCTCTTTTCCTCAGACAATCGCAAGAAACGTGCAAGTAGAGGGCACTAACACCCAGCGATCATTTGAATGATAAAAATTATATATGGCTTAGGTTCTTCCATGTCTTTAAAAAATAACAAACAATTGCCAGCTTGACAAGCTTGCTTCCCGTTTAATTTAGTATTGATATCAACATTACCTGATTTCTCGAAATGCGGAGAAATTCCGTTTTCTGGGTGATGGCTTTTACGGCTAACGGTTAAAAGTTTGGCCATTTTACGAGTAACGGTTAACATCATACCATGAGTTGTTACCAGAAATGTTTAACAACTCGTTCCATAAATTTTTACCAGAAAAGTGTTTAACTGCTAATTTTTTTGGCCGTTTTACGGCTCACGGTTAATCTTACTAAGATTAAGACCATCTATCAAACACTGTTACTGCCAATTTGTGATTAGGAAAAATGAAAACTGTGATTAAAAGTATTTAACAAAATTACTGAGAATAGAAACTGATCAATTATCAAATACGATCGAGGAAAATATCAAAATGGTATGTTTTTTTTTTCCCTGAAGTGATTCATTATGTACGAGACGTGTACTAGTGATTCTCATATCACGAAGTGTTAGTACAAATTATAAATATATCTCTAACCTTGCAGAAGATAGTGAGAGTTAAACTCCTCAGTTTTCACGTGACTTTCGAAAATTCAAAACGGAATTCGAATACTAATGGCGAATTAATGAGAGGGGGATCTGGAGGGTGAATCAACATTTACTCCGAAGATTTAAGTGTTCCATCTCAAACGAATGAATTTCGGTTTCGTACGTCACACTTTATAACCACTGATGGATTGAACATATGTATAAAATAACTTATTTCATTCTTTTTTCACAGGAAACGTCAGGCTTCTGTGTCCATCCATTTCGAAAATTAAAATTTCATTACAAGATCGATACCAATAGAACCAAAGCTTCTTTCTTTAAACGGTAAGCTTGCTGTGAGCGATAATCAACTTTTCATGAACTGATATGAAAAACCGATCAGCAGTTTACTCCGCAGTGAATCTATTTCGGTTTTGCACGTCACACTTTTACTACTTCAAATCGACCATATTTGGTTCCCCATACAATCCTATAGGACGTGTTCATTTCTTGTGAGTGACTACTGAGTCACACAACGCGTGACGCTTTCATGAATTAATCGTTTGCTTTTTCTCTAGATGTGAGCTTGGGCCGCCTCTGCTGACATCAGTAAAGGACATTCTGCATTATAAATATGTCTTGATATAGGATTGATTTTAGTTTTTGATCACGTGATTGTGGAAATCATCAGTTTCTCGAACTAAACGATACTGAACAATCTTAGTTATAATGAGGTTGAAATATATTCTATAAAACCTTAACGGTTTTAAGAAAGCCATTTAACGGTAGGGATATGAAGCATCCGATCAACGGAAAAGTACGCCAATATTATGTATGCAGTAACACTGAATTTAAGAAAGTCTTAGTTTCTATCGAGATTAAAACATTTCTCTTCGTGTGCACGCAGCGTCATGACTTATCTTCTTACTCGAGACTCTGGCGCTTAAACAGAGAAAAAAACGGATTACGGCGTTTAGAAAAATATGTATTGTAGAATTCGCCGCTAGGCAAAAAAAAACAAACAAACAAAAAAAGATTTGTGCTCGTATGCCCGTCTATCGCGTCCTATTTAGGTCGAAATTTTCAACAGTTAGTGGTCATATGATAAAATGTTTATTGACTGAGTTTTGTTGGGCCGGACGGGAAAATATTAGGCTCTCGGTCACGAAGCAAGGACCTCGCTACGCTCCTACCTCTCAATCAATAAGTACACAGTATTTGGGTTTGTATGTCACACTTTTATCCCTAATGATGTAATTGAACATGAAAAATGAGAAGTATTATTCTATTTTTCATGGGGAACGACAAGCTTAAGTGTTGATTCTTTTAAAGCTTTCATTTACATCACAAGATTGATCACAGTACAACCTAAGTTTCTTTCTTTAAACGGTAACCTGTCTTTGCGTGACAATCAACTTATTGTCTTCGTGAACTTTTCATTTTCTAGCGGGTGTGATTTGCATGATCGAAGCCAGAATTGCTAAAAAAAACTGAGTGACTGTATTTCGGTTGAACTCGTCACACTTTTCTGACTAATGACGGATTTTAGCGTCCAAAAATGAAACATCTTCCTCTGTTTATAGCATGTTCAACTCTCGTAACTTAGCACCGAGTCACACAACGCGTGACGCTTTCATGAATTAATCGTTTACGTTTCCTCGAGATGTGAGCTTGGGCCGCCACTGCTGACATCGGTGAAAGACATTCTGCATCATAACTATGCTTAATATAGGATTGAATTTAGTTTTTGATCACGTGATTGTGGAAACCATCAGTTTCTCAAACTAAACAACGCCGAACAATCTTAGTTATAATGAGGTTGAAATATATTGTATGAAACCATAACGGTTTGAAGAAAGCGATTTTACGGTGAGGATATGAAGCATCCGTTCAACGCAAAAGTACGCTTATACTCTGTATGCAATAACAGTGAATTTAAGAAAGTTTTAGTTTCTCTGAGAAAATTAAAACATCTCTCTTCATGAGTGCGCAGCGTCATGACTTATCTTCTTATGCGAGACTGGCGCTTAAACAGACAGAAAAAAGAAAGGGATTACGGCGTTTAGAAACATATGTACCGTAGAACCCGCCGCTAGTATCTAAAAACTTAAGCGAATAGTATCTCGACCATGAAACATTTGTGTACAAGTAGAAAACGGAGATTCAATTGGAGTCTACCGCAATCTTGGAATCGATCGTTAAACCCTCCTAAAAAGTGTCAAGTTAATAGCTAGTGGAGATCGTAGCCACCGGAAAACCACGTAATGAAGCACTACGGATTTCCTATATCAACGTGGGACAGTCCAGTTTTATGATCATCAATTTCTCAAATTGTACAATACTCAATAACCTTATTTTAGTTAATGAGGATACATTATACGGTATAAAGCCACAGAGATTTGAAAAAGTTGCCGTAAAGGCCTATTTACACGGCACGACTTTGTCGCATGCGACAAGCTTACGACAGGCCTACGACATGACTTAAGAGTCGTAAGCGAGTTGTAGGTTTGATTTACACGAAACAATTCGTGTCGTAAGCCTGTCGTAAGCTTGTCGCATGCGACAAAGTCGTACCGTGTAAATAGGCCCTAAACCAATTTACTTCGCCGTGCTGACGATTCAATCGCGCCATCAACCGCTTTAACGATGGACTAACACTCGAAACGTGACGTATCGCAAACATAAAGATAAAAAATTAGGTACTGGGCTTTGCCATAAGTGCCTTACCTCTCTACAGTTACTAAATAACTAAAGCTGATAAAAACCGTGTGACTAGGAAAGATTTTCAATCGCACTTACCAAGATGTTGACAGTGTGGCTGATGCTTTCAAAATGAAACAACAAAAATAACGAATTACTTTTCCCAACCTTCCTAACTTCCGCTGTCACAGTGTTTTAGGTATCCAGATCACGTGTGTTTAGGTTATTCCCTTCCCCCCTCTGGGCTTATCGAAATAAAGGGAAAAGTTTTAAATTGCATACTTCTTGTGTGCCCGTATGCCCGTCTATCGCGTTCCATTTAGGTTGAAATTTTTAACAGTTAGTGGTCATATGATAAAATGCTTATTGACCGAATTTAGTGGGGCCAGTGGGGAAAATATTAAGCTCAGGGTCATGAAGAAAGGACCTCGCTGCGCCCCTACCACTCCATCAATAAGTACACAGTATTTTGGTTTCGTACGTCACACTTTTATCACTCATGATGTAATTGAACATGAAAAATGAAAAGTGTTATTCTTTTTTCAACAGGAAATGTCGGGTTTCAGTGTTTACCCCTTTGAAAGGTTTGATTTTCATCACAAGATCGACCACAGTACAACCTAAGTCTATTTTTTTTTTTAACGCTAAGCTATCTTTGCGCGATAATGGACTCATTGTCTTCGTGAACTTTTCATTTTCTAGCAGGTGTGATTTGCATGATCAAAGCCAAAACTACTAAAAAAGCCAAGTGACTGTAATTCGGTTTTGCACGTCACACTTTTGTAACTAGTGATGGTTATAAAATAATTGAGATAGTTCGCACGCTCTCATAGGTCAAATGGTTAGTTTAGATGGGAGTATGTAAACACAGCTTGTTGGGACGTCACACTTTTAATATTTACCGGCGCAATTTGAAAACATTTCAAACTCACAGTTTTCCCAATACTCGCAAAGTAATTTCAAGTATAAGTGATAAATATCGGAATTGGAGAAAAATGTGCTAAGTTTTGATCTGGGGTTTGGCTTCCGTCCCCCCTCCTCAGTGAGGAACAAGAAGGAAGAAAAAGAGGAACCAGCGCTTTGCCTGCCTTGATGATCATGAACTGTGCGGCCTCGTCGAGGGAGTTCAACTTAAGACGACAAATATGCAACAAAATGCACAGTAAACATCGAAATGTAATGAAACAAGGAAACATTTTGGAAAAAAACATGTTGAAAAATCGTTCTACGCGCCCTACTTTCAAAGAAACCATAAAAAACTATATATCACTGAAAAACTTATAAAGTATGGAACAAAAGTTTTAAAAAGTTTTTTTTTTCCCAGCAAATTTAGTTTCAGTGTTTTCTCTAAATAAAGAGTAAATGAAATGAAAGTTTGGAAATTTGACCGGATCTTGTTGACAGTAATCTCAAATCAAAACTCACAATTTCAAGGCAGTAACAAAACAGTTTTTTGTTACTGCCTTTGCTACATTACAAAAATGAAGAAGCCGTTTGTTCGTTACGGCTGAACGAAGACAAAAATCATGCTGCTTAGGTCTCTAAGGCAGGGTAATTAATTTATTTTTAAAAAATGACATTTAGTTGCCCTTTTGGTGTGCCCTGAGCAGACGCCGGTCCCTCGTAAAAATGCCGAGTAATCAAGTCGATTTTGAAATTAACGCAGAGGTCACATAATCGAAAGAAGTCGGTGACGCTGATTGCAAAATGAGAAACTTTATAAAGCGAGACTACATTTTTCAAAATAAACAAACAGTGATGTGGCTTGATTAAATTTCCTGAACTTAAGAGTCATCAGATATATTGACAACTGACATATTTAAACGTTAAGTCAAGTACATGCGTATTCAAAGTGGGGAAACTTTACATCGATATTGGTTGAAAGCGAAGGTAGTTGATTAATTTATTTTACTTGACCAATACTCTTCCAATGCTGGACTCATGCTTAAAGACCAGCGGTTATGTGTTATAAGTAGGTCCAAAATTAACGACCAATTGCCTAAATTTAGATAGATTTTGCCTTTTGGATATTTCTCAGATATCATTGGCTAATTTTCAGCTGGTTAAGATGTCACTTTTTTACCTTTGTATTTTCTACCCTTTTTTAACTTCATTCGCTTGCAGTTTATCACTTCCCTTTATCGGAATAGTAGTTGAGATCTCCGTGCTCATCTGATTAAGTTAACAAATTCTTCCAGCTTTTGCATGATTCAATTTTGATCTCTTCAGATTCACCGTAAAAGGAAATATCTCATTCAGAAAACAACTGGTTTCCTTGGTTTCCCATCACTGAAAACTTTCCACTTGAATATTCTCTTCGCATATCTTTTTTTTTCCTCTAATTGCTGCTTCCTGTTCTCTGTTATCGCACTTAGCTTGTTTTGAAGCCAAAATAAAGGTAAAAATACAAAATATACCACCGACAGATATTGGCTACGTAAGTAATTAGAAATCAAAGTGCTCTGTGAGCAAACTCGTGAATTGACATATGATTTTTTAGATTATGTTTAATGTTATCTGTTTTAGGGAATTTTGTGGTTGATTGTCATATCTAGAGTACGAGCAGTAGTTCAGTGTTCGCTAATGTAGCAAAGAAACAAAGTAACGTTGGGATAAGAAGGCATTACAATTGAAATGATCATGCTATTACATTTGACAAGGGTGGATGATGTCATGTGTTTTAAACGTCTATCATTTTTGTTTCTGGTTCAAAAGAAAAGGTTGGAAGTAAATGTGGGTGAAAAGTGAAATTTACTGTCTTTCATTGTAAATATTAGAAAATCAAGGCAATATTGTCTAATGAAAACATCAACGATTCCCTCTTTATCAAATGAGAAAAAAGGGGACGAGTTTTGAGTGATATAAGTAAGCCAAGCCTGCCACCGTCATTTTGGATCTCCGCCTGGGTAGATTTAAGTCACGTGTTAGGCAACATATAATCAATAACAAGATAGAATTTCATTTCAGGCCTATTTATCAATTTTGTGGTGTGTAACTTTCGCATTTTAGTACGTTGTATGTATGTTGAATCTTCAAATTGTCTTGAAACTTAAAAGGAAAATTGTTCTTTAAAAATTCACTGAAAATCGATAGCTAAAATTGTTTGTTTAGGTGTTATTTGATTTTCGTGTTAACTTGTAATTTCGTCAGTCGTCGGCATCTTTTGTTGCTTCACACAGGAAAAATACACGCGACGAAACGTAATGATCAATTTTGTCCTCAATCTCACGCCATAACAGAAAAAGCTTTTGAACATCTGTAAACTCCGAGCGCTTCGCAGTAAGTGATATTTTCAATGAATCTTCGGATTGTTTTCAAGTTCAAGGACTGTAAATTAAATTATGAAAAACGAAGGTTGTTCTGTTATTTCAGTGTGAATCCTTGCATGCCTGCCAGTCGCTGGCGCCGCTTGTTGAAACTAAAACGAAAAAAAAAAAACTCTTTTAAGATTATCATTGGCTTCTTTTTCACCCCACCACTATTCTTAGCAACAAAGGTCGCCATTTCGTCTGTTTATTGCTCGCTAAAAACTATCAAATGCACTCAAAAGCCTAAAATCTAAAAAAAGTTTACAGGAATCGACCAATCGAGCGAGCGAGCGAGCGAGCGAGTGCCATTCCCCACATCGTATCTATAACTCGCTCTTGCGCATGCGCGCAATTCACGAGTTAAAAAGGCTATAAAACGGACAATTACAAAAATGCACGGTCATTTAAGGCTATTGTTCCTCAGTGAAGGCGAGGCCGATCTTTGACGAAGAAAATGGCTGTTGTACAGTTGTGTATTTTAGCGCTGTTTGTGGCTTCCACAAAAAGTAGCAGTATGTATAACATATATTCCAACATGATCATACTCGATGACAAAGGAAATTACAATGTTTCCTACAACTACTGTGAGTTCGCAGACAGACTGGAGTTTATGGCGCAAGTAAGAACCACAGGTTGGGTTGGTTTCGGTGTTGCTGGAGTAGCACCAAATAATATCAGTAACTATGATGTGGCAATAGGGGGTGTGAAAAATGACGGAACAAGCTATCTGCAGGTAGGTCGGAATAACAAAATGTAAACTATCTAAAATCAAAAGAAAAAAACGCGGGCTCGACACATGTTACCATTTTTGTCTGATTTCTTTCATTTAAGTTAAGACGCTAAATTCTGATCGCGAAAATATGTAAAATAAAAGTGAAGAACTTAACTTACAAAGTATAGTGGAGATATGGACGCAAGTCTCTAAATTTAGAGAGAAATGGCATGTTTATTGTTTATGTAAAACATTTGGTATTAGTATATATATGTTATTTGCCGGCTGGGAGGTCCGTATAGTGAAAAACTGTGACCGAGGTCTTGAAAATACTTTCAGCATTTTCAAGACCGAGGTCACAGTTTTTCACCATATGGACCGACCCTTAGCCGGTAAATAACATATTTATTGTTTTTAAACTTGACGAAATTCTTTCCGAAAGAACCCGAATGATTTAGGGCTGTAAATACGGCAAGATCTTCCATAAACTGAACAATTTTTGAGTGAGTAAATGGTAGTTAAAATAGAGGTGATGCAAATTAAAGACTGGGATGCCTCAGCGAAACATTTTCATTTCCGTAACGATAAAGGTGATTTAAAAGGCTTCCAAACAAACTTTGAAACATTATTTTTACAAGTATCTGTCACAATCTGACACCTGTCAATTAGAGAGCGCGCAAGAAAAAAAAAGCGTAGGAACATTTGAAAAACATCAGAACTAGTTTGGCAAGGTCTGTCACGACAATGCTTTCTTCAAAATCAGTCAATGGTCTAACGGAAAGTATTATTTACTCTCATCGACCATTCATTCATGTACGAAGATTTACCTCTGTTCATTAAGTAAACGGCGAGGAAAGTAATTGTGAGAAAATTCAATTTTTTTACTTTGAAGTTGTGAGAGTTTGCTCGTTTGTTTGCTGCAATGGCGTGTGTGACTCTGGTCTTTCCTTCACAAAAACTAAATTCACTCCAACGAGACACAAGGGAATTTAATGCGGCCTTTTCTCAAAAAAATGCCTTCAATTTCTGTTGTGCAATTTACGGTACAAATGACTAACTGTTTCCCTTCGGGACCATAAATTAAGTGTAGAGTGTTGTCTGATCGTCCGGGTGAGTGTAATCCTGAGAAGGACTGTTATCAGTAGTCACCACTACCGACAACAGCTCTTCTCAGGTCTCTTCTCTTCTCCAGGCTCTCCCATTTAGACTTTCAAGAATTTTTCGAATTTACAAAAGTACGCTCCACAAGGGCTAATCATTCTTATAAACTTTACTTCAAATTTTCGAGGATAAATTGTTTTAAAAACTCTTTTTTTATTAGGGTAGTTAGCGATTGGAACAATTTACCAAAGCATGTTGTAGAGGCAGGGACTCTGGAACTTTTTAAATTAAGATTAAAAATATTTTTAAAATTGTAAACATTAGATAGTTCCTTTCTTCTTCTTCATTTTTTTTTTTTTTTTCTGTACATAGTTCTACATTTGTTACTTTTTATTTTTTATTCAGGGGAGTTGTTATATAGGGCTAACCTCCAAACTCCCCTTTTCAAATTTTTATATATAAATTTATTTGTATATAGAATTTGAATAAAGGTGTATGTATGTATGTATGTATGTATCCACTCACCTGGATGATCGGACTACTCTATTATATAATGTTCTTAGTAATAATCAACGAACGTAGTCTATTTCATCTCTGTTAAAATGTAATGAGCGTCAAATAGTCGAGGAGGACTTATCACATTTTTGTTCCAATTCCGGTCTGATTTTTAAGTTGGAGATTGCAATTAAATTTTCATATGAAAGGTCTAAAGGAAGATAACTAAACAAAAGCAAAAAACAGAATAATCTCTCAAAGGTAAACTCTAAATTTGTAATTTTCCCTGAGAAAACGTTTTTTTTTTCGGCTTACGTATAATCAGCCACACCGGTCCTACTCTTGGGTACCTCCCATCATCGTGGTGTATTCAATGAAACTTGATTTAAAGTTGTCTCTGTAAATAGTTTCATGTAGAAGCTGAAAAATGAACAGCAAACTTAGCAGCGTTTTAATTTTAAACGGATCAGTTTAATTGTTAAAATTCACTCAGCAGCAAGGCCTATCTCATTTACGTGCAATCTCTTCCTCTGGCGTAGCTGGTCATGTCCACGCTGTGTAGTCCTTCGCTCCAAAGCTGAAATCAAGGTATTTTACGTCATATCTAGATTTCGATGAGGAAAATTTTGTTTTGCTGACATAGTACGGTATCATCATTCTCACGTAAATACTTTGGATAATGGAACGAGAATTCGATACTAGATTCTAAATCCCACACCTTTGTCGTCTCAATTTTGTGATTAAGGTGATTTCTCAGTTTTGCACTGCGCATCTCATACTGCGTGTAAAAATTACCTAGTCAGGAGAATGAGTACCCGTGCATTCTGAGAACACGGTATTGTTATCAATCCATGGACCCGGTAGAGAGGAACGATACTCTTTAGCTCTCGAACGAGCAGAGTGACCTAAATTCTTTTTCATGATTTTGGTGTACAATTTGTCCCCTTTAAAATTGGGAAATTTAAAAAAACTCTTCGAAGGGAAAAAAAAGATAAAGTTATAAGCCTGCCCGTTACTCCAGGATGCAAATATACGACCTTGAAAGAAAAGACTCGTGGAACGTTTTGAGTCGATGTCATTTCAATTTGCGTGATTTTCCCACAAATTATATATCCACTTGTTCCCTATGCTCGACACTTCTGCCCATCAAGTTTTTCCAAGAGTTGCTCGAAAAGCCCTCCCAGCCCCAGCACTGTGAACCGATGAATTGATGCGCTTGATTAGTGCCAGTACAGGCATAAATGGGGTAAGTTTGGCCCACTTAATCTCCTAGAAAAGCACGGTAACCGATCTTTTTTTATTGTATTTTCGAAACAGAAATTGACGAGGAACACTAAATGAAAGTTTAAAAGAAAATTGTTCGATAATCTTTCTTTCTAAGAAATCAGCTCAAAAGATGAGTAACACGAGTTGAGGTGAACCAACCAGAGAAATGTAGGGAAAAAACCTTCATGCGATCACGCCCTTCATTTTTATTTTCAGTGCCGAGAGCCTAATTTGCAAAGATTTTTCTGCATCAAAGCGTCGTCAAGCTTCGCGCAAGGTGCACATTACAAGAGGCAATTGACCAGTTAAAAGTTGACGAGTACTGACGAGCCTGCATGACACTCCTGCCATCCGCAAGCGATTTTAAACTTCTGTCTTCAAAGATTAGATCTGACCGGGATTTATTTTAATGATTTTTTTTTTCCGGTGTAATTTTGAATAAGGTGCCATTTTCCCACCAGTGTGTTCTTGAGGTTCGGTAAATGATTAAATTTTATAGGCGAGCAGTGACGCGTGTGAGATGCTGGAACCATTCCTGTGAGGAAGGGGGGGTCTTTTTAAATGGAACTGAGGAGTAAATTTAGAGGGAATTATTAGACATTTGCGAAATCAGATTGAGCGAAATTCAGTGAGAATCGTGTTGAGATGTATCGTCGTTGTGTAAATAAAGAATTCACTTCTTTTCAACCGGGTCCCTAGTACTAATCAAAATGTCTTGGTATCAAGTATAGTTAACTTTTTTGCACTGTTTTTAAATTGGAAAATGGCTGTGGGATGATCAAGGAAAAAAATTAGAGAGCACAACTGAACAACACCGGTGTCAAATTCATTGCATCGCGCAAGCGGCGCAGAAGAGTGACCGAGGCGGTACGGAGCTGTGAGGGGGCGGACACTGGGGTCCTAACGAGGAATGAACATACACTAGTTACAGCATGCTATATTTATTAAAACAATAAAAATATAATGCCCAACTTTCAAATCATGGGCTTAAATACATATCCTCTACGATTTGAATATTTGTCTCTGTTAGAGTATCCCGCAAAATGTGTATTTACCGTCTATAAATAGTTTTGTACAAAAATCGTGTTAATCACATTCGGGGTGCTTTTAACAAGAGATTTATTGCTACCTCTTCTGACAGTAAAACCCAAGCGCTGCAACTGTTTTTACTCGAGAATCATATCGGATACTTATGATTAGAACAAATATTTTAAAGCCAAGTTATGTGAGACAACGGAAAAATTATCGAGAATATACGAGGTCCGTCGATAGGGAGAAAATTTAACGCGCAAAATCGATTTGATTTCAAGAACATCCTCGATTTCCTTTCCATTTCATTAAGATGATAAATTAGAGTAGTCCAAAATAAGTGAAATAAAATGTTTATCAAAGAGGTGTTTCCAAAGTGTACTTAGATCGGGCAAACTGGGTGGCGCTGATGGAGCCATTCCGTTGCCTAAAGACTTCAACTCCTGGAGTGGTTGTGAATTTGCTGGTCTTATCATCTTGAAAACTGTCGAATACTTCGCTGCATAGCGTTGAATGGCAGGAATAAATTGCTGGACAATCTGTAGTGTCTAACAGCTCGATAAACGGGCAAATCTTGTTGAACTCGTTTACGCCAAGTTGTGTTAGAGATCGTGAACGGCTCACGTTTAAAGATTGTAGACGCCTAATTCGCCAGTAGGATAGACTTGCGCCAAGATCTAGCAGGATTTCATCATTCAAAGCCTTTCCACTTCCAATAGCACAGAGTCCAAGGTACTCTAATGTTTGGATTCTTGCTATGCGTGGTAGCGCTGTCTTCAGCCCAGTTGGAGTAACG
The DNA here is from genome assembly GCF_036669915.1 of Pocillopora verrucosa. Classification (NCBI taxonomy): domain Eukaryota; kingdom Metazoa; phylum Cnidaria; class Anthozoa; order Scleractinia; family Pocilloporidae; genus Pocillopora; species Pocillopora verrucosa. The sequence continues at coordinate 12,058,894 of NC_089319.1, read as the reverse complement.
AGAGGACACCATCCTAGCTCTAGATGTTTCAAGGAAGAATATCGCCAAGTGATTCTCTGTAGAGTTTCGTCGTCTAAACTGATTCCGTCCAGAATAAGAGTTTTTAAGCTCGGCGCAGGACTCCAGGAAATGTTCTACGAAGCTGCCGGTCAGAAATGAGCATTTTCGTACACTAAGTACTTCTAAATTGCTGCAGCGTGCAAACCCCATCAAATGTCTGTCTTTGAGTAGCACACAATGGCTCAAATCTAGTTTTTTCCAGGTGTTTCATGCTATCAATAGTTTTTTCTAGTCCGCCGTTTGCTGAAACTGCGCGGAAAAAAGGGTCACAGAGTCCTAGCCATCGAACATTGCTCAGCTGATCTGCAATTGCCATGTAAACTCGGGGGTTTCCATGAGAAAACCTTATGTCTAGGTACTCAAGATTGCTAGGGAACATAATTTCATTTTGGCCACGGTTTCCTGTGAAAGCGCCATTTGAAAGAGTAGCAAACTTCACACTTTTCAGTTTCAAGACGCGCAGTTCCTTACAATAAGTGGCGAGAGCTCCCAGAGTTTCTTCGGTTAGAGTAAAGCCACTTAAGTCGAGACAGTTAACCTTTCCAGCAAATCTAGTGAAGGCTTGCGTTTGGAAGGTTATAGGGTCGATGAGAGATCTATAAAAATACTTTAAGTCGACGATTTTCCATAATAGGCGGTCGTATGACAGTCTGTTCCATAACTTACAAACTTGCGATGCCCGAACTAAGTCACGAATGGGAAGATAACTAAAATTTTTACGAGCGTCCCCTCGTCCAGGTTGAAAACTGCTGACATTTGACTAGAGTCAACTTGTTCAAGATGACAGCCAACTCCAAGAACACGAGAAAATACGCTCAATGCGATGTCCCATCCAGGGATATACATCTCTGTCTCTGATGATTAGCCAGCCGTTACTTGTCTACAAATGAATCGTAACGAGGAGTACCTTCGCATTTATGAAAACTATTTTTTCCTCGTGTACATTTTCATCAGATGTCTAATAGGACGCGTGAAAGGTCAATGATAGCTGATATCAGCTTCCTGGTCGTGCACACGTATGTGAACTTTACCCTCGGTTCTCTGTTGCCACGTAAATTAATTCATTTGACTTTTTTTACCACATGAATTAATTTATTTGAATTTTAAGAAACAATTTTCGTTTATTTTTGTATCCCGATTTTTTTGCTTATAAACTCTCTTCTTGCACATCATTAGAGAAATAACCACTAAAAGTTGAAGAAAGAAGCCAGATAGGTGACCTCTGCGACACGCACTTTCCATGCGTTTGATAGAACCAAAATGCACACTTGTCACGCAGACAGCGCTGGCTGTGTACCGCACGTGGGATACGCAAACATTGCCCCAGGCATCACCTTCGCTTCTGCGCGCGTGTGAGCTTCGTCACATTTGTTTTCATTCTCTACGATCGTGACTGTAAAATGTTTGTGAAATTTTCACACGATACACTTGTTTGAAGAACTGACGTCAAATTCTATCGATAATATTTTCACAAACTTGCCTTGGATTGTCATCACTTGATCATGTGGTTGCTTTGCAAACATCGTGTCGACTTCCCATCGACTTCCGTTTGCTTCAAAATTTGTCCGAAAACTTTCTGACATACTTTAGTGGTTAGGGTCACCGAAATACTTCTCATCGATGGTATGGCGCTAGGGCATTTTTTTCTTCAACGAGAGACAACTGGAAATACTTTTTTATTTTTCAAAGTGGGATTCAAAAGGTTAAATTTCGAAATTTTTGCAGAGATGCGTTTCACTCAATCGCCGGAATCGCGTCATTCCAAGTTCTCGATAGAAATCCTCTTTGCTGCGGTTTTCCTTTAAAATAACCGGCGATCTTACTTACTGGTATTTATCTCAATTCAATCCAGTTTATCTCACGATTCTTTACGAAAACAGTATCATTCCTTACACCTTTCTCAATGGCCGGAACACGTCACTCCAAGTTCGCCTCGGCAGAAATCTTCTTTGCCGTTTCCTAGTTATCATTCGATCTCTCGTAATGGTTTCTTTCTCAATTTCAATCTAGTTTTCTCCCGACTAAAAACGGAACAGCGTCGTTCGTCAGCTCTGGGCAAGAAGCCATAAGTTATACGAACGTGCTTCCTGCCAGTGGGGTAAATTGGACACAAGATCACATGAATTATAATTAGTCAGCAAACAATAGTTGAAGAGGCTCCTGGGTGAGGTAGTCTTAAAAAAACCACCCAGGGAGGAAAATAAAACAGAAAAGTACACATACATCCAAGATTTCAAAATGCAATCATTCTTAGGAATAATTTTAATATTTGCGAACAATGAAAATAAAAGTGCTATATTTATCAAAGTTTGTACCAAAACTGTTTATAAATCGATAACCACGATAACCAGAATACTCGGCACACGCCGATCAAATCCTGGTGTTTTATAGCATGTCGTTTGTAGCGCTGTATGATTTTATTATAAGGTATTTGTCTTGTCCAGGACTCTCAGCTCGCAGCATTACTGAAAAATGCCGCTCTAATGCCTCCTGAGAATATTAGAAAAGAAAGCAGCAAAAATTGGAATAAATCTCCCCTACCTGGGATAGCTCTTTTTTTTTAATGTCGATGAAATACTGGATAGAGTATTTTCTCTACTTATTTCTATTTAATTTATCCATCTAAAAGTCTCTTTAACTCTGTTCCCTTCGAGTACTTGTCATTATTTACTCTATCGGGGTCTTTTTTCCTGCAAGAAAAAAAAAAAAATAACCCAATTTATTATTACCTCAATTAATATTTTGGATATAAAGCAAACACAATTACACCAAGCACGATATATAAAAATAATTGGCTATTACTTGTGTCTCGTTGGTAGAGAGGCATCTGTGAGATTCTATATTTTACACCAGAGAGCAAAGATAGTAACTCTTGAAAAAGGAAAAAAAAAAAAAAGGGTGCGTAAATATATATATATATATATATATATATATATATATATATATATATATATATATATATATATATATATATATATATATATATATAACCATCCTCACATCTAATTTAACTTTAATTTATGAAATACCTGTTCTCACCGAGTCTTGCCGCTGGTTGTCAAACTCGAGTCTCACATCATCTCCAATCAGCGTAAACGAAGCCCAGTCAGAGATTTTGTTCAAGGGGTTTTTTCATCCACTTCATGGCCTGATGAAGGGATCACTGGCACTTCCACCTTCAATGAGGTGTTCGTAGAACCGACTCATCAGCTGCTCTGTTGCTGAGTCTGGAATGGCCCACAGTGCAACCAACACCGAGCGAGCACCGGATCCTAAGAACGCACGGGCAATTCCTATAACTCCCGGGCTCTTATCTCTCCACTTCCACTGTGACAGCAGCTAAGTACCACCAGTTTAGCTCTGACTTTCACTCGTGAGACATCAGCCATCGTCAACATGTAAGCTTCCTTCGGTGGGAGAGCGGTTTGACTGTTGGGACAGGGATTGGGGGAGAGTGCAATTTCCCCTCTTTCCGCGTTACCATGGGCAGCAAAATGTATCAAGCTCACTGAACTTATCCGCTCCAGTACCGCCTGCTTCGTTGCTTTCTCTTCAACTAGAGGCGGAACACCCACCAGTTGTCCGACCATCTCCGCTTCCTTTCTTGCAGCTGGCAATGATTGCAGCCAATTAACTTTGGGATTGCCTATTACCAAGGCACCAGTGTTGCTGTGATAGTCCTCTGGACTATCTTGAATGTTCTTGAGTGTTGTCAACGAAGGAATGATACGGATCTTATGAGTCTCTGACAAGTATTCGGCTCCCTCCTTTTCACTCAGGGCAGCAAAGGGAACTTTGTACAACCTGCGGTCAGGAAATAATACTTCTTCAGGCTCATCAAGCAAATCATAAACGGGGGCAATGAACATTTTGTACACAAGTATAGACTTGAAATCACTTTCTCGTCCTCGTCCTCGTCCTCGTCCTCGTCCAAAAGTCGCAATCTTGCTGAGCTCTTTTGCGCGGGGGAGAGAGGTTGCAATTTAATCGTATTTAAAGACCGATCTTCACAATCTTTAGTGGGCAAAATACCAAGACTCCGGAAATTATAATCCAAAAATTGACTCACAGACAAATCTTTGGGTAACCCAGCCCTGAACTAGATTCTCTCTTCTGGTGATACTCTTCTATAGTGAAGGACTCCACTTGTTTTCAAGATCCACAAATGCAGACGATTCTGAAAATAAGAAATGTACAGACAAGTACAGTTTCTTTTCTTTCTTAAAATGTCCTCAATGCCAAACCAAGATTGTCGATTAGCAGAGATGTGCGTTTCAACCGAGTACTTCTCTGCCATTAAGTCTGATAGGCCTCTAGCTCGACCCAACTCCTCAACATAAAGAGCATCCCGAGCATTTCCGGTGTCACAAAGCAAAGTAGATAGCCGCTTGTAGGGGAATATTCCTGTCCTCCAGAAATGATGTTTTGAACTGATCATTGGCGCCCAAGAAATATCTCAGCTCCTCATACTTTTCAATGCACAGGTGAAGACACGACAGAGAGTCTTTGATTTTATCTTGACATAAATACAAAACGGCGTAACCTCGGAGGATATCAAACTCTCCTCTTCCATCTCCAATATCTCTGGATATGAATAGAGCTTTCTCCAAGCATACTTCCGAAGCTTCAAAATCACCAACAGTTCTAAAAAAAGTTCCAAGGGTTCCGTAGTCAGTTGCCTCCCCTTCTCTGTCGCCAATTTCAGTTCTGATGACAAGCGCTTTTTGGAGATACTCTTCAGCCTTGTCGTATTGGCCAAGCGACGTAAACACAGTACCTAGGTTTCCATAACATGATGCTTCCCCTCGCTCTGTCGTCGCCAATTTCAGTTCTGATGACAAGCGCTTTTTGGAGATACTCTTCAGCCTTGTCGTATTGGCCAAGCGACGTAAACACAGTACCTAGTTTCCATAACATGATGCCTCCCCTTCTCTGTCGCCAATTTCAGTTCTGATGACAAGCGCTTTTTGGAGATACTCTTCAGCCTGTCGTATTGGCCAAGCGACCTAAACACAGTACCTAGGTTTCCATAACATGATGCTTCCCCTCCTCTGTCGCCAATTTCAGTTCTGATGACAAGCGCTTTTTGGAGATACTCTTCAGCCTTGTCGTATTGGCCAAGCGACGTAAACACAGTACCTAGGTTTCCATAACATGATGCTTCCCCTCCGCCAATCGCCAATTTCAGTTCTGATGACAAGCGCTTTTTGGAGATACTCTTCAGCCTTGTCGTATTGGCCAAGCGACCTAAACACAGTACCTAGGTTTCCATAGTCAGTTGCCTCCCCTTCTCTGTCGCCAATTTCAGTTCTGATGACAAGCGCTTTTTGGAGATACTCTTCAGCCTTGTCGTATTGGCCAAGCGACCTAAACACAGTACCTAGGTTTCCATAACATGATGCTTCCCCTCTCTGTCGCCAATTTCAGTTCTGATGACAAGCGCTTTTTGGAGATACTCTTCAGCCTTGTCGTATTGGCCAAGCGACTGAAACACAGTACCTAGGTTTCCATAACATGATGCTTCCCCTCCTCTGTCGCCAATTTCAGTTCTGATGACAAGCGCTTTTATTGGAGCGACCTACTCTTCAGCCTTGTCGTATTTCAGTTCTGATGACAAGCGCTTTTTGGAGATACTCTTCAGCCTTGTCGTATGGCCAAGCGACCTAAACACAGTACCTAGGTTTCCATAACATGATGCTTCCCCTCTCTGTCGCCAATTTCAGTTCTATGACAAGCGCTTTTTGGAGATACTCTTCAGCCTTGTCGTATTGGCCAAGCGACCTAAACACAGTACCTAGGTTTCCATAACATGATGCTTCCCCTCCTCTGTCGCCAATTTCAGTTCTGATGACAAGCGCTTTTTGGAGATACTCTTCAGCCTTGTCGTATTGGCCAAGCGACGTAAACACAGTACCTAGGTTTCATAACATGATGCTTCCCCTCCTCTGTCGCCAATTTCAGTTCTGATGACAAGCGCTTTTTATTGGAGATACTCTTCAGCCTTGTCGTATTGGCCAAGCGACAGAAACACAGTACCTAGGTTTCCATAACATGATGCTTCCCCTCCTCTGTCGCCAATTTCAGTTCTGATGACAAGCGCTTTTTGGAGATACTCTTCAGCCTTGTCGTATTGGCCAAGCGACTAAACACAGTACCTAGGTTTCCATAACATGATGCTTCCCCTCCTCTGTCGCCAATTTCAGTTGTGATGATGAAGAGCGCTTTTTGGAGATACTCTTCAGCCTTGTCGTATTGGCAAGCGACTAAACACAGTACCTAGGTTTCCATAACATGATGCTTCCCCTCCTCTCTGTCGCCAATTTCAGTTCTGATGACAAGCGCTTTTTGGAGATACTCTTCAGCCTTGTCGTATTGGCCAAGCGACCTAAACACAGTACCTAGGTTTCCATAACATGATGCTTCCCCTTCTCTGTCGCCAATTTCAGTTCTGATGACAAGCGCTTTTTGGAGATACTCTTCAGCCTTGTCGTATTGGCCAAGCGACTAAACACAGTACCTAGGTTTCCATAACATGATGCTTCCCCTCCTCTGTCGCCAATTTCAGTTGTGATGACAAGCGCTTTTTGGAGATACTCTTCAGCCTTGTCGTATTGGCCAAGCGACCAAAACACAGTACCTAGGTTTCCATAACATGATGCTTCCCCTCCTCTGTCGCCAATTTTGGTTGTTATGGCAAGGGCCCTCTCAAAATATTCCCTTTGCTTTTAGGCTTTCGCCAAGTTTATAAAGCATAATTCCATACCCTCTGTATAAGGCAAACAGTTTCCTTCCGTATCTTTCCGCACTTATGTAGTCAGAGATATGACGATAAGCGCTGAAAAGAATGGTATAGATGTCGCGCTGTAAAATTGTAGCAGTGCTGAATCAAATTGGTCTTTGCTGTTTTGATCGGTGCCATTAGCAAAATCAAACATTCGCTGCATATCTCAATGGCTTTCTGAATGCGATCTGAGTTGAGCAAGAACAGGGCAACAAATAAGGCGAGGCTCATGAAAGGTGTCATTCTGCTGTTAGGTTTCCATTGCAATCCTCAACTGTTATCAGGGAAACATTATTTTTAGTAACACAATACTAAATGGTCGATAATCTTGATAATAACGAGTCACTTCAAACAGGAACACACATGTTAAGTTACAAAAACGGGCTGGGTCGATTACACCCGGAAACTATTTGTAACAAGCTGAAAGTGTTAGAATTCACAATATCCACTTAAAAACAAAAAAAAAAAAAGAAGTCGGTTGGTCACCTTTTTATTTTCCTCAAGTTGAGATTTTTGCAGAACATTACATGACTTTAAAGTCATTGGACAAAGATAAAAAAAAACTGACAGACTTTATCTTAACTTTTGCAATGAGAACTTTCCACATGCATAGTTTCTATAAACAACGGGGTAAGTTTTTGAAGAAACTTTGGTGGGGTATTAAAAAACTATTTGGCTTTACCAACTGAGTTGACAATGTAAATTGGCCATGATAATGAATTTCAGCCGTCGTTTACTTCCGTTTGAAAAATGTCATTAACCAAGTTCACTGTGCATTTGTCATGGAAGAAGCAAGTCCCATACATGAAATTTCAATTCCAATATTGGAACTGACAGTCAGTGTTATCTGCGTAAGGCTCTCCAGAATTATTGGAGAAGAATTGGAAATGACAGCAGACCAAGTTTACTACTGAACTGACTCAGCTTCCGTGTTGAAGTACATCAACTTTGTTAACTCGCAGGTAAGCGAACCGTAGAAACTAGACTTAACTCACTGGGTCACTGTCGTAAATAAGCGGAGCTCGCAGAGCGTAGCCCCAAAATTATGCAAAATAGTAGTAGCCCATCAAGCCGAAAAAATTGGATGTACGACCGTACGACCGTACAAGGTGCTTCTTTTAACATGCGTGGTCAGCTGTACCGCGGGTACGCCAACGCCACGGCTTTGTCCAGTAGTTCAGGTCAGTGCACTGGGCTGCGAGTTGGGCGACCCGGATTCTAGTCCTGGCCGGGGCAAGGCGTTGTGCCCTTGAGACGTGCGGGGAAAAAAAAAAAAAAAAAACGAGCTCCGCTTTTAGGCTTGGCTAAATCTATATATTATACTTTGACCCTAAGTTTTTTGGTTCCTTCATCTCGTCACGTGATGTAAAAAAAACATTTGCCCTTAGGTCGAATTATATTCCTACCGATTTCTGTCTTTCATCTCTTTTTTGAGTGAACGTTAAAAGCCAAAAATCTATTATGTACATCTTCGATGTTGGAGCAGTCTGAAGATTAGTGAAAAGTCTTACAAACTTCAAAGAGAACTTAAAGATTATCCGCAAATGGGCTTATAGGAATGACAATGGAATTAATTGTAGTTTTTTAAAACAGTTACAATTGGAATATAATAAATCAATGTTAAGAAAGCTCATACAGGTTATAAACAAATAGACCAAAAATAATCGCATAAAAAAAAAAAAAAAATTACTAAGAGTTTTGGTTTTAATATTCAGTTTTTTCTACCTTTGTTCACATTTCACTCAGGTGATAGACAGTTGTGCCTGACTTAAACTACATTCATTTTGAAATCAAAAAGTTTCATTGTTACTAAGAATTTGTCACAGGATTTGTGATCGAACTAGAACTTCTGGTCTTTCTAATCGTATGAGGAAACTAAAAAAATTTCTTCCCAGTGTCTCAACTTTCTTAAGGCAGATAATTAGGAAACCGGAAACAGAAAGAAATGGGAAAAGAGAGTCCCTTCTTAATTGATAATGAAGCTCATTGATTCAATCATCTGAAGAAGATTGAAGAATAAGAGGCTTGGTTATATCATGTATTGTGAGGTAAGGAAGCTACCTTTTCTCAAAGGAAACAAACTGCTGCCATGTGTCATAGCCTGACTCGCTGATTTATTTTTGAGGCATTATTCGCTTTGATTAAAAACAAACAAAAAAGACAAGAATAAAATACAAATTCAGCTAATGAAAAATCGATGGAAATCAAAAGAAATCAGAAAGGAATCAGAAAGGAATAGTCTACAATATAAGTTCTAGTTTCCCCATTCTTAGTTTATTGATTTTGTTAAACCGGCTGTCAAAACGTATGTGCAATGCAGACCATTAGGATCACTCTATTTTATTTCTTATTCATGAATAATACAAGAATGATTAATGAGAAAATTGCTCTAGTTTTCTCGGAATATTCGACAGTTTAAATAATAATGTACCGTCCAAAATGTTTGTACTGGAAATTCCCTCGCTCGATTTTATTGAAACACCGTTCTTTTGGTTCATTACCGAGAGATGATCACGTAAGTTATTGACATTCGGGAATATGGCAACATTTGCAAAGATTGTTCATTTTAAAAGCAATGAGCGCATTTATCAGACGAATGTCCCTGAAATTAGTAAATATAATTGTCCACATGATGCCCTACCGTCGATTGCATTTACCTTTCCAAGGTGATGTCACTAAACTTCTGGATAAAAAGAAAAGCCTGCAAGATTTGGCCGAATTACCCTTAATCTATCCCCTTACAGTTATGTTGGTGTTAATGCCTATTTAGCCACCAGAAATTCATTGTAAAGGACAATAAAATTTCTATTAGTTCAGCCAATTCCTTGAGCACGCAGATCGTCAAGTGATGTTCATTATGTTATTTCATAATTTTTCTTCCTGTGACAACTCGTTCTCCATAATATTCAGTAGAGTAGTTTGGTGGTTATTAGCATGTCGTCAATATGAGCGTTCACTTATCTCACGGACGGGCGGAGATTGTATGCTTGGCTTGTAAGGGTCATAACTTTTTAGGGACTGGCCAAGGGGGGAACTGGTAAGTCTACTGTGGTAAGGGAAGTCATCAACAATTTCGAGCGGCTGGAAAAGGTTTCTGTGGTATGTTCCAGTGGTATAGCATGCACGATCCTGGTGCCGCTTCTATCGTGCATTCCTATTATGGATCAGGAATTGCAGACCTATCACGGGGACAGCTGTCTGCTTGGTTGATTGGGACGGACGCTCGATTAATGCGAGGTGTCACTGTGGGGATGGGAATAACAGCGATGGCAAAGTAAGCTTAAAACGGCAGAAATCGCCAGAAACTAATATGGACACACAAGATGTGTGTACTTTTATTGATTTTACGTGTTAAATGTTGATTTCTCGAAATATTTCTCGTGATAAATCGACCATATTTCGCTCCCCATTCTATTCTTAATAACGTGTTCAACGCTCATAACTTCGCTCATAACTTAACACATAAGTCACACAACCCGTGACGCTATCATAAATTAATCGTTTGCTTTTTCTCGAGACGTGAACTTGGACCACCTTGGACACTGATCAGTAAAGGACATTCTGCATTATGAATATATCTTTATATGGGATTGATTTTAGTTTTTGATCACGTGATTGTTGAAACCATCAGTTTTTCAAATTAAACAATGCCTAACAATATCTTAACTACTGAGGTTGAAATATATTGTATAAAACCTTAACGGTTTGAAGAAAGAAATTAACGGTGGAAATATAAAGCATCCGTTCAACGGTAAGATACGCTTATACTATGAATGCAATAACAGTGAATTTAAGAAAGTTTCACTCCTCTGAGAAAATAAACCATGTCTCTTAGTGAGCGCGCAGCCTCACAACTTATCTTCCTGTGCGAGACTCTGGGGCTTAAACGGAAAAAAAAAAAAAAAAAAAGAAACAGATTACGGCTTTAGAAAAATATGTACCGCAGAACCCGCCGTTAGTATCCAAAGGTTTAAGTGAAGGGTATTTCGACAATGAAACGCTTGTGTACAATAGAAATATGGCATTTCGAATCTAATGCGATCTCTGAATCGTTCGTTCAACCCTCCTAAACAGATTCAAGTTGATAGCTGATGTAGAGTCACAGCCACTGGAAAACCACCTGATCAAGCACCACGGATTTCCTTCAGCGAGGACAGTCCACAACATAAAAAGGTCTGATTTTAGTTTTATGATCATCAGTTTCTCAAATTAAACGATACTCAATAACATTAGTTAATGAGGATAAATTAAACGGTATAAAGCTACTACAGAGATTTGAAAAGACCGCTGGATAACGAATTTATTTCACTGTGGTGGCGATTCAATCGCGCCATCAACCGCTTAAATGAAAGGCTAACGCTCGAAACGAGACATAACTAATATTGCAAAAACAAAGCTCGAAAAAGCAGCTACTGGGCTTTGCCATGAGAGCCTTACCTCTCTACAGTTACTAAATGACTAAGGCTGATAAAAACCGAGTGAATAGGAAAGATTTTCAATCGCACTTACCAAGATGTTGACAATGTGGCTGATTCTTTCAAAATGAAACAACAAAAATAATGAATTACACTCCGCACTTTTCTCAACCTTCCGAACTTCCGCTGTCACGGCGTTTTAGGTATCTAGATCACGTGTGTGTTTGGTTATTCCCTCCTGCTCTAGGCTACTCGAAATAAAATTGCATATTTTTTGTGCGTTCGCATGCCCGTCTATCGCTTCCCATTAACGTTGAAAATGGTCAGTGGTCATATGATAAAATGCTTATTGACCGAATTTAGTGGGGCCAGTGGAGAAAATATTTGGCTCTGGGTGATGAAGCTTGAGCCTCGCTGCGCTCGGTCCATAGGTCATGACCCCGAGCCAAATAATTTTCCTTCCGGCCCTACCACTCAGTTAATAAGAACACAGTATTTCGGTTTTGTACGTCCAACTTTTATCACACACGATGTAATTGAACGTGGAACAGATCGATCCAAGTTCCTAAGTTTTTTTAACGCTAAGCTATCTTTGCGTGATAATGGACTCATTGTCTTCGTGAACTTTCATTTTTCTAGCGGGTGTGATTTGCATTGCATGATCGAAGCTAAAAATACTAAAAAAAAACTTAGTGACTGTATTTTGGTTTGGCACGTCACACTTTTCTAACTAATGATGGATCTGAGCATCCAAAAATGACACACATCTTACTTTGTTTATTCGAAAACGCCAGGCTTCAGTGTTCGTCCCTTTTAGTTCGTTAGGATTTGCATCACGAGATCGATAAGATTGAGCGTACAACTAAAGCTTCTGTCTTTAAACAGTAAGCTATCTGTGCGTAAAAACTGACCCATTGTACACGTGAACTTTTCATTTTCTTGAGGGTGTGATTTGCATGATCGAAGACAAAAAAAAACAACTGAAATAATTGATAAAAAAAAAAAAAAAAAAAAAACGGACGGAGTGGAGTGGATCGGTAATTTGCTTGAACATAACCACATCACTGGTCTTATCTTTGAAGGTGTTAATCCAATGACTGAAATATGGCAACAAGTAAATGAGGAGGGTAGCTTGACTTTCAGTAATAATCAATAGTTATACTTAATAGTCCTTCATATTTCTTTTGAGAAGGGTAGAGAGGTGGGGGAAATGGACTGGACTACAGTTACGTTGTAGGATCCGCGCATCCGGAAAGGACTTTCCTGAAAACTCCCAATGGCAATAGTGCTTTTCAACCTTTTTTTTTTCCTCTTTTCCTCAGACAATCGCAAGAAACTTGCAACTAGAGGGCAATAACAACCAGCGATCATTTGAATGATAAAAATTATATATGGGGAACTTAGGTTCTTCCATGTCTTTAAAAAATAACAAACAATTGCCAGCTTGACAAGCTTGCTTCCCGTTTAATTTAGTATTGATGTCAACATTACCTGATTTCTAAAAAAAACGGAGAAATTTCGTTTTCGGGGTGATGGCTTTTACGGCTAACGGTTAAAAAAAAATTTGGCCATGTTTATAACATGTTCAACTTTCGTAACTTAGCACCAAGTCACACAACGCGTGACGCTTTCATGAATTAATCGTTTGCGTTTCCTCGGATGTGAGCTTGGGCCGCCATTGCTGACATCGGTAAAAGACATTCTGCATTATAACTATGCCTTAATATAGGATTGAATTTAGTTTTTGATCACGTGATTGTGGAAACTATCAGTTTCTCAAACTAAACAATGCTGAACAATCTTAGTTATAATAAGGTTGAAATATATTGTATGAAACCATTACGGTTTGAGAAAGCAATTTTATGGTGAGGAAGCATCCGTTCAACGCAAAAGTACGCTTATACTCTGTATGCAATAACAGTGAATTTAAGAAAGTTTTAGTTTCTCTGAGAAAATTAAAACTTAAAATCTCTCTTCGTGAGTGCGCAGCGTCATGACTTATCTTCTTATGCGAGACTGGCGCTTAAACAGACAGAAAAAAAAAAGGGATTACGGCGTTTAGAAACATATGTACCGTAGAACCCGCCGCTAGTATCTAAAAACTTAAGCGAATAGTATCTCGACCATGAAACATTTGTGTACAAGCAGAAAACGGAGATTCAATTGGAGTCTACCGCAATCTTGGAATCGGTCGTTAAACCCTCCTAAAAAGTGTCAAGTTAATAGCTAGTGGAGATCGTAGCCACTGGAAAACCACGTAATGAAGCACTACGGATTTCCTATATCAACGTGGGACAGTCCAGTTTTATGATCATCAATTTCTCAAATTGTACAATGCTCAATAACGTTTTTAGTTAATGAGGATAAATTACGGTATAAAGCCACAGAGATTTGAAAAAGTTGCCGTAAAACCAATTTATTTCGCCGTGGTGACTATTCAATCGCGCCATCAACCGCTTTAACGAAGGGCTAACACTCGAAACGTGACGTATCGCAAACATAAAGATCAAAAAGTAGGTACTGGGCTTTGCCATAAGTGCCTTACCTCTCTACAGTTACTAAATAACTAAAGCTGATAAAAACCGAGTGACTAGGAAAGATTTTCAATCGCACTTACCAAGATGTTGACAGTGTGGCTGATGATGCTTTCAAAATGAAACAACAAAAATAACGAATTACTTTTCCCAACCTTCCTAACTTCCGCTGTCACAGTGTTTTAGGTATCCAGATCACGTGTGTTTAGGTTATTCCCTTCCCCCCCCCCCCCCCCCCTGGGCTTATCGAAATAAAGGGAAAAGTTTTAAATTGCATACTTCTTGTGTGCCCGTATGCCCGTCTATCGCGTTCCATTTAGGTTGAAATTTTTAACAGTTAGTGGTCATGATAAAATGCTCATTGACCGAATTTGGTGGGGCCAGTGAAGAAAATATTAAGCTCAGGGTCATGAAGAAGAAAGGACCTCGCTGCGCCCCTACCACTCCATCAATAAGTACACAGTATTTTGGTTTCGTACGTCACACTTTTATCGCTCATGATGTAATTGAACATGAAAAATGAAAAATGTTATTCTTTTTCAACAGGAAATGTCAGGTTTCAGTTTTACCCCTTTGAAAGGTTTGATTTTCATCACAAGATCGACCACAGTACAACCTAAGTCTATTTTTTTTTAACGCTAAGCTATCTTTGCGTGATAATGGACTCATTGTCTTCGTGAACTTTTCATTTTCTAGCAGGTGTGATTTGCATGATCAAAGCCAAAACTACTAAAAAAGCCAAGTGACTGTAATTCGGTTTTGCACGTCACACTTTTGTAACTAGTGATGGTTCTAAAATAATTGAGATAGTTCGCACGCTCTCATAGGTCAACTGGTTAGTTTAGATGAGAGTATGTAAACACAGCTTGTTGGGACGTCACACTTTTAATATTTACCGGCGCAATTTGAAAACATTTCAAACTCACAGTTTTCCCAATACTCGCAAAGTAATTTCAAGTATAAGTGATAAATATCGGAATTGGAGAAAAAAAAATGTGCTAAGTTTTGATCTGGGGTTTGGCTTCCGTCCCCCCTCCTCAGTGAGGAACAAGAAGGAAGAAAAAGAGGAACTAGCGCTTTGCCTGCCTTGATGATCATGAACTGTACGGCCTCGTCGAGAGAGTTCAAGTGAAGACGACAAATATGCAACAAAATGCACAGTAAACATCGAAATGTAAGGAAACAAGGAAACATTTTGGAAAAAAAAATTTTGAAAAATCGTTCTACGCGCCCTACTTTCAAAGAAACCATAAAAACTATATATCACTGAAAAACTTATAAAGTATGGAACAAAAGTTTTAAAAAGTTTTTTTTTCCCCAGCAAATTTAGTTTCAGTGTTTTCTCTAAATAAAGAGTAAATGAAATGAAAGTTTGGAAATTTGACCGGATCTTGTTGACAGTAATCTCAATCAAAACTCACAATTTCAAGGCAGTAACAAACAGTTTTTTTTTACTGCCTTTGCTACATTACAAAAATGAAGAAGCCGTTTGTTCGTTACGGCTGAACGAAGACAAAAATCATGCTGCTTAGGTCTCTAAGGCAGGGTAATTAATTTATTTTTAAAAAATGACATGTAGTTGCCCTTTTGGTGTGCCCTGAGCAGACGC
Source organism: Pocillopora verrucosa (assembly GCF_036669915.1). Classification (NCBI taxonomy): domain Eukaryota; kingdom Metazoa; phylum Cnidaria; class Anthozoa; order Scleractinia; family Pocilloporidae; genus Pocillopora; species Pocillopora verrucosa. Next base: position 12,043,495 of record NC_089319.1, on the reverse strand, counting down.
CGGTCCCTCGTAAAAATGCCGAGTAATCAAGTCGATTTTGAAATTAACGCAGGGGTCACATAATCGAAAGAAGTCGGTGACGCTGATTGCAAAATGAGAAACTTTATAAAGCGAGACTACATTTTTCAAAATAAACAAACAGTGACGTGGCTTGATTAAATTTCCTGAACTTAAGAGTCATCAGATATATTGACAACTGACATATTTAAACGTTAAGTCAAGTACATGCGTATTCAAAGTGGGGAAAACTTTGCATCGATATTGGTTGAAAGCGAAGGTAGTTGATTAATTTATCTTACTTGACCAATACTGTTCCAATGCTGGACTCACGCTTAAAGACCAGCGGTTATGTGTTATAAGTAGGTCCAAAATTAACGACCAATTGCCTAAATTTAGATAGATTTTGCCTTTTGGATATTTCTCAGATATCATTGGCTAATTTTCAGCTGGTTAAGATGTCACTTTTTTACCTATGTATTTTCTACCCTTCTTTCACTTCATTCGCTTGCAGTTTATCACTTCCTTTATCGGAATAGTAGTTGAGATCTCCGTGCTCATCTGATTAAGTTAACAAATTCTTCCAGCTTTTGCATGATTCAATTTTGATCTCTTCAGATTCACCGTAAAAGGAAAATATCTCATTCAGAAAACAACTGGTTTCCTTGGTTTCCCATCCTGTTATCACTGAAAACTTTCCACTTGAATATTCTCTTCGCATATCTTTTTTTTTCCTCTAATTGCTGCTTCCTGTTCTCTGTTATCGCACTTAGCTTGTTTGAAGCCAAAACAAAGGTAAAAATACAAAATATACCACCGACAGATATTGGCTACGTAAGTAATTAGAAAAAAAAGGCTATAAAACGGACAATTACAAAAATGCACGGTCATTCAAGGCTACTGTTCCTCAGTGAAGGCGAGGCCGATCTTTGACGAAGAAAATGGCTGTTGTACAGTTGTGTATTTTAGCGCTGTTTGTGGCTTCCACAAAAAGTAGCAGTATGTATAACATGTACTCCAACATGATCATACTCGATGACAAAGGAAATTACAATGTTTCCTACAACTACTATGAGTTCGCAGACAGACTGGAGTTTATGGTGCAGTAAGAACCACAGGTTGGGTTGGTTTCGGTGTTGCTGGAGTAGCACCAAATAATATCAGTAACTATGATGTGGCAATAGGGGGTGTGAAAGATGACGGAACAAGCTATCTGCTGAGGTAGGTCGGAATAACAAAATGTAAACTATCTAAAATCAAAAGAAAAAAACGCGGGCTCGACACATGTTACGATTTTTGTCTGATTTCTTTCATTTATTTAAGTTAAGACGCTAAATTCTGATCGCGAAAATATGTAAAATAAAAGTGAAGAATTTAACTTACAAAGTATAGTGGAGATATGGACGCAAGTCTCTAAATTTAGAGAGAAATGGCATGTTTATTGTTTATGTAAAACATTGGTATTAGTATACTCAAATATTAATATTGTTGCTTCACAAAATTTCGTCTTTTATCACTGGCGTTTCATCCGCTTTTTTTTTTCTTAAGCCTCGTTTTAGTCAAATTCAGTTGAAAAGAAATTAAAGCCGGGTATATACCGTTTCTGTGAAGGAAACATGATTTTTTTTGAGGATAGAAAAATGGAACATAAAATTCTAATTTTGCGTGTGTCGAATGACGTAACATATTCAAATGACCATGATTCAGTAAAATCGCTTCAGGCATTGAATATTCATCAAGACACATCTGCTGTAAATGCAGAAGTCAACTCCCTACCTGCGGAACACTATAACATCAACTCTTGAAATTCTTGGCAATGAGTCTACTTAAATATTACGCACCATAAGTCTCTGGAATATCAGTTCCATGAAAAGGATCTGTCGCACACAGAAACCTTTAACTAATGGCTCAAGTGAGTGTATTGGGGAAGGCCTGTAATTGTGAATATAAGGTAACTTTCCTAGTAACTAGTATCAGGCAAACAGGAAAACATCATGAACGTCAAGATCTGATGAGAGGGCGTACTCTGATCTTGGGCGGGTACTCAAGTACTCTTAGCCCATACCAAATCTTGTTAAGGAGCCATTTTAAGACCCTAGCTATTCTGGACTTAACTCCTCAACTTATTTTTATATCTTAGACTACCAATGAACCAGAAACTCCAGTCTATATCTATGATCTGTTTCTCTTATCTGCTCAAAAGGTACGTTACAGTTCATAAAAGAAAATTATAATACGTTTCTTTGAGAGCACGCGGTGTCATAGACTGACTTATCTTCTTGCGCCAGACAGTGGCGTTTTAACAGAAAAACAAACGTAGTTAATGACCAATGCAAATTAAAGCAACTGCAAAACAAGAGACTGTAATGCCAAGAATTTCCTGGGATATCAGCGAGGAAAGTTCACAATAAAAATTTTGACGTTTTTGATCTGGTTATCGATGGCGTGATTGTATTGATAAGGATAAAATACAGAGTATAAAGCCACAAACGTTTCGAAAAGTTGCCTTACACCGAATATATTTAACTGTGGTGGCGACTCGTTCACAACTTGAATTAACCAGCCACCGGGTAACCCAAACATATTGACTGGCTAATAAAGACCAATTACTACTAGGCTTTTGTTACTTTCTTTGTTGTGTTTTAATGTATGCAAATTAGGACGTGCTTAAAAAACAATAGAAAAACCGTGTATAATACGCACCGTGATTTTGATGGTTATTTTTATAGAAAAAAAGTGCGTTATTACACACGGTAAAATACGGTAACCCAAACATATTGACTGGAGCTTATTATTTGAGCGTGGTCTATCTGTGGAGGAGGTGGCTGAAAAAGTCCAGAGAAAGATCGGTAAAGAATGAATACACAATTGTCGGGTTAAGATCCTGAAGTTGTACTTGCGCCTTTGCAAAAGACCCAGTGACATGGGTAGAGAGAGGACAAGAAGCCATGTTAGAATGTTCTTAATACAATAAATGGTTTGAACCTGGGGGTAACATGTGATATTGTTATATACCTAGAATTTAACTCAACAAAACGAGCACTGTGAAAACGAGCACTGTGATTGGCTGATTCTTGGTCACGTGCCCCTGATCAAATTCATCAGGACTCTCGGGAAAATAAAACTAACTGTTTCCCTCGGGACCATACATTAAGTGTAGAGTGTTGTCTGATCGTCCGGATGAGTGTAATCCTGAGAAGGACTGTTATCAGTAGTCACCACTACCGACAACAGCTCTTCTCAGGTCTCCACTCACCTGGACGATCGGACTACTCTATTACATAATGTTCTTAGTAATAATCAACGAATGTAGTCTATTTCACACCTCTGTTAAAATGTGATGAGCATCAAATAGTCGAGGAGGACCTATCACATTTTTGTTCCAATTCCGGTCTGATTTTTAGGTTGGAGATTGCAATTAAATTTTCATATGAAAGGTCTAAAGGAAGATAACTAAACAAAAGCAGAAAACAGAATAATCGCTCAAAGGTAAACTCTAAATTTGTAATTTTCCCTGAGAAAACGTTTTTTTTTTCGGCTTACGGTATAATCCCACACCGGTCCTACTCTTGTTAACCTCCCATTCATCGTGGTGTATTCATGAAACTTGATTTAAAGTTGTCCCTCTGTAATAGTTTTCATGTAGAATCTGAAAAATGACAGCAAAACTTAGCAGCGTTTTATTTAAACAGGATCAGTTTAATTGTTAAAATTCACTCAGCAGCAAGGCCTATCTCATATTACGTGCAATCTCTGTCCTCTGGCGTAGCTGGTCATGTCCACGCTGTGTAGTCCTTCGCTCCCCAGCTGAAATCAAGGTATTTTTCCTCCTATCTATCTTTCGATGAGGCAAATTTTTGTTTTGCTGACATAGTACGGGATCATCATTCGCACGTAAATACTTGGATAATTGACCGAGAATTCGATACTAGATTCTAAAATCCCACACCTTTTGTTCGTCCTCAATTTGTTATTCGTGATTTCTCAGTTTTTGCACTGCGCCATCTCAATACTGCGTGTAAAAATTACCTAGTCAGGAGAGATGAGTAACCCGTGCATTCTGAGACAAGGTATTGTTAGCAATCCCGGACCCTGTATAGAGGAACGATACTCTTTTTAGCTCTCGAACGAGCAGAGTTGACCCTAAATTCTTTTTCATTATTTTGGTGTACACTTTGTTCCCCTTTAAATTGGGAAATTTAAAAAAAAACTCTTTCGAAGGAAAACAAAAGATAAAGTTATAAGCCTGCCCGTTACTCCAGGGATGCAAAGATCCGCCTTGAAAAGAAAAGACTCCGTGGAACGTTTTTGAGTCGCTGTCATTTCAATTTGCGGTGATTTTCCCACAAATTATCTATCCACTGGTTCCCTATGCTCGACACTTTCTGCCCATCAGTTTTTTCCAAGAGTTTGCTCGAAAAGGCCCTCCCAGCCCCAGCACTGTGAACCGATGAATTGATGCGCTTTATTAGTGCCAGTACAGCAGAAATGGGTAAGTTTGGCCCACTGAATCTCCTAGAAAAGCACGGTAACCGATCTTTTTTTATTGTTATTTTCGGAACAGAAATTGACGAGGAACACTAATTGAAGTTTAAAAAGAAAATTGTGTCGAAAATCTTCTTTCTAAGAAATCAGCTCAACAGATGAGTAACAACGAGTTGAGGTACCCCACCAGAGAAAATGTAGGAAAAACCTTCTGCGATCACGCCCTTTCATTTTTATTTCAGTGCCGAGAGCCTAATTTGCAAAGATTTTTCTGCATCAAGCGTCGTCAAGCTTCGCGCAAGGTGCACATTACAAGATGCAATTGACCAGTTAAAAGTTGACGATTACTGACGACCTGCATGACACTCCTGCCATCCCAAGCGATTTTAAACTTCTGTCTTCAAAGATTAGATCTGACCGGGATTTATTTAATGATTTTTTTTTTCCGGTGTAATTTTGAATAAGGTGCCATTTTCCCCACCAGTGTGTTCTTGAGGTTCGTTAAATGATTAAATTTTATAGGCGATCAGTGACGCGTGTGAGATGCTGGAACCATTCCTGTGAGGAAGGGGGGGTCTTTTTAAATCGAACTGAGGATTAAATTTAGAGGGAATTATTAGACATTTGCGAAATCAGATTGAGCGAAATTCAGTGAGAATCGTGTTGAGAGTTATCGTCGTTGTGTAAATAAATAATTCACTTCTTTTCACCGGGTCCCTATACTACTCAAATGTCTTGGTATCAAGTATAGTTAACTTTTTTGCACTGTTTTTAAATTGGAAAATGGCTGTGGGATGATCAAGGAAAAAATTTAGAGAGCACACTGAACAACACCGGTGTCAAATTCATTGCATCGCGCAAGCGGCGCAGAAGAGTGACCGAGGCGGTACGGAGCTGTGAGGGGGGCGGACACTGTGGTCCTAACGAGGAATGAACATACACTAGTTACAGCATGCTAATTTATTAAAACAATAAAATATAATGCCCACTTTCAAATCATTGGCTTAATACATATCCTCTACGATTTGAATAGTTGGCTCTGTTAGAGTATCCCGCAAAATGTGTATTTACCGTCTATAAATAGTTTTGTACAAAAATCGTGTTAATCCACATTCGGGGTGCTTTTAACAAGAGATTTATTGCTACCTCTTCTGACAGTAAAACCCAAGCGCTGCAACTGTTTTTACTCGAGAATCATATCGGATACTTATGATTAGAACAAATATTTTAAAGCAAGTTATGTGAGACCACGGAAAAATTATCGAGAATATACGAGGTCCGTCCGATAGGGAGAAAATTAACGCGCAAAATCGATTTGATTTCAAGAACATCCTCGATTTCCTTTCCATTTCATTACGATGATAATTAGAGTAGTCCAAACTAAGTGAAATAAAATGTTTATCAAGAGGTGTTTCCAAAGTGTACTTAGATCGGGCAAACTGGGTGGCGCTGATGGAGCCATTCCGTTGCCTAAAGACTTCAACTCCTGGAGTGGTTGTGAATTTGCTGGTCTTATCATCTTGAAAACTGTCGAATACTTCGCTGCATAGCGTTGAATGGCAGGCATAAATTGCTGGACAATCTGTAGTGTCTAACAGCTCGATAAACGGGCAATCTTGTTGAACTCGTTTACGACGCCAAGTTGTGTTTAGAGATCGTGAACGGGCTCACGTTTAAGATTGTAGACGCCTAATTCGCCAGTAGGATAGACTTGCGCCAATCTAGCAGGATTTCATCATTCAAAGCCTTTCCACTTCCCATAGCACAGAGTCCAAGGTACTCTGGTTTTGGATTCTTGCTATGCGTGGTAGCGCTGTCTTCAGCCCAGTTGGAGTAACGAGAGGACACCATCCTAGCTCTAGATGTTTCAAGGAAGAATATCGCCAAGTGATTCTCTGTAGAGTTTCGTCGTCTAAACTGATTCCGTCCAGAATAAGAGTTTTAAGCTCGGCGCAGGACTCCAGGAAATTCTACGAAGCTGCCGGTCAGAAATGAGCATTTTCGTACACTACGTACTTCTAAATTGCTGTCAGCGTGCAAACCCCATCAAATGTCTGGTCTTTGAGTAGCCACACAATGGCTCAAATCTAGTTTTTCCAGGTGTTCATGCTATCAATAGTTTTTTCTAGTCCGCCGTTTGCTGAAACTGCGCGGAAAAAAGGGTCACAGAGTCCTAGCCATCGAACATTGCTCAGCTGATCTGCAATTGCCATGTAAACTCGGGGGTTTCCATGAGAAACACCTTATGTCTAGGTACTCAAGATTGCTAGGGAACATAATTTCATTTTGGCCACGGTTTCCTGTGAAAGCGCCATTTGAAAGAGTAGCAAACTTCACACTTTTCAGTTTCAAGACGCGCAGTTCCTTACAATAAGTGGCGAGAGCTCCCAGAGTTTCTTCGGTTAGAGTAAAGCCACTTAAGTCGAGACAGTTAACCTTTCCAGCAATCTAGTGAAGGCTTGCGTTTGGAAGGTTATAGGGTCGATGAGAGATCTATAAAAAATACTTTAAGTCGACGATTTTCCATAATAGGCGGTCGTATGACAGTCTGTTCCATAACTTACAAACTTGCGATGCCCGAACTAAGTCACGAATGTGAAGATAACTGAAAATTTTACGAGCGTCCCCTCGTCCAGGTTGAAAACTGCTGACATTTGACTAGAGTCAACTTGTTCAAGATGACAGCCAACTCCAAGAACACGAGAAAATACGCTCAATGCGATGTCCCATCCATGGATATACATCTCTGTCTCTGATGATTAGCCAGCCCGTTACTTGTCTACAAATGAATCGTACCGAGGAGTACCTTCGCATTTATGAAAACTATTTTTTCCTCGTGTACATTTTCATCAGATGTCTAATAGGACGCGTGAAAGGTCAATGATAGCTGATATCAGCTTCCTGTCGTGCACACGTATGTGAACTTTACCCTCGTTTCTCTGTTGCCACGTAATTAATTCATTTGACTTTTTTTTACCACATGAATTAATTTATTTGAATTTTAAGAAACAATTTTCGTTTATTTTTGTATCCCGATTTTTTTGCTTATAAACTCTCTTCTTGCACATCTTAGAGAAATAACCACTAAAAGTTGAAGAAAGAAGCCAGATAGGTGACCTCTGCGACACGCACTTTCCATGCGTTTGATAGAACCAAAATGCACACTTGTCACGCAGACAGCGCTGGCTGTGTACCGCACGTGGGATACGCAAACATTGCCCCAGGCATCACCTTCGCTTCTGCGCGCGTGTGAGCTTCGTCACATTTGTTTTCATTCTCTACGATCGTGACTGTAAAATGTTTGTGAAATTTTCACACGATACACTTGTTTGAAGAACTGACGTCAAATTCTATCGATAATATTTTCACAAACTTGCCTTGGATTGTCATCACTTGATCATGTGGTTGCTTTGCAAACATCGTGTCGACTTCCCATCGACTTCCGTTTGCTTCAAAATTTGTCCGAAAACTTTCTGACATACTTTAGTGGTTAGGGTCACCGAAATACTTCTCATCGATGGTATGGCGCTAGGGCATTTTTTTCTTCAACGAGAGACAACTGGAAATACTTTTTTATTTTTCAAAGTGGGATTCAAAAGGTTAAATTTCGAAAATTTTTGCAGAGATGCGTTTCACTCAATCGCCGGAATCGCGTCATTCCAAGTTCTCGATAGAAATCCTCTTTGCTGCGGTTTTCCTTTAAAATAACCGGCGATCTTACTTACTGGTATTTATCTCAATTTCAATCCAGTTTATCTCACGATTCTTTACGAAACAGTATCATTCCTTACACCTTTCTCAATGGCCGGAACACGTCACTCCAAGTTCGCCTCGGCAGAAATCTTCTTTGCCGTTTCCTAGTTATCATTCGATCTCTCGTAATGGTTTCTTTCTCAATTTCAATCTAGTTTTCTCCCGACTAAAAACGGAACAGCGTCGTTCGTCAGCTCTGGGCAAGAAGCCATAAGTTATACGAACGTGCTTCCTGCCAGTGGGGTAAATTGGACACAAGATCACATGAATTATAATTAGTCAGCAAACAATAGTTGAAGAGGCTCCCTGGGTGAGGTAGTCTTAAAAAAAACCACCCAGGGAGGAAAATAAAACAGAAAAGTACACATACATCCAAGATTTCAAAATGCAATCATTCTTAGGAATAATTTTAATATTTGCGAACAATGAAAATAAAAGTTGCTATATTTATCAAAGTTTGTACCAAAACTGTTTATAAATCGATAACCACGATAACCAGAATACCTCGGCACACGCCGATCAAATCCTGGTGTTTTATAGCATGTCGTTTGTAGCGCTGTATGATTTTATTATAAGTATTTGTCTTGTCAGGACTCTCAGCTCGCACATTACTGAAAAATGCCGCTCTAATTACTTGTTATGAAATAATTTAAGGAGAAAAAAAAACAGGTTTTTGAGCTAAACGACTATAACCAAAGTGAAGTAGTACGTGCACAAAAAAATTAATACCGCTAAACTTTCGAAACTTCAATAGACACACGTGCTTAACACGTGGACTGTTTACAGAGTTGTTCGTCAGAACTATAATGGAGATGATGGCACGAAAGTGTGAAAAATTATTGAATTAGATCCGCACTTCTAATAATGCCAACCGACTGAGGATCTCAAAAACCTCTTTCATCCCATTTAGAGAGAGTGCATCTTATAACGGACAAAACGGGGCTGCTCTTATTAAGTTTTCAAGCTCGAGGTCTATAAAATGGGGTTGTACAAAGGTTGAAGTTTTCCAGTGGAGGTTATATGAATTCGGAAGATAATAGAGATGTCATAACGCAAGGATTCTAACCGTCGGGGAAACATCGCCTTTGGAAACCGTTCGTTGAATACCCCCGGAGTCCATGACTGGCAAACCTAACCACTCGGTTTTTGCTCGTAACGTTAAAGGGGCTAATCAATGTTAAGATTCCAAACAGAAAGGAACGTGAGTTTACGTTTTTCCGCCCTTTAAAGTGTATAAACGCTCTCAATAGATATCGCGGTTTGTCTTTTGTCTCTTTCTCCATTCTTGCATTTGTAGAATACCCCGCTTGATTCTATTATGACCGTCAAGGTTTCATTAACATTAATTTTTTTTTCAGATCGGTCTGGTAATCGCGTGAGTTCTAGAGTAAACCAAGGTTTATGTCTCGTGACCAGGATAACGGCACGTGCATCACCCCTCACGTCAGTCCCAGAACAAATTTATGATGTGACGCATGTTCCTTGCAATGTCACGCAGCGCTCCGTGACATCCCAAAAAACGTCTTAGGGTGTTACGAGTGAACCCGGCTTGATTCAGAGAAAGGTTTCATCGACATATCCTTCAGTTTGCATGATCTGTTGTAATTTTAAGGACCTTATCTATTTCGCGACAACATAGGCGACGATAACGGGGACGTGCGTGTTACATAACAACCTACGATAAGCGAGATCAAATCTTCATGATCAGTCACGCAGCAAGAAGGACAGATGATTAATTTTCGGTTGTTGAAAAAAGAGGCTGGGCGAAATCCTGATTGGAACCCTAGGTATAATATATCTTTCTAATTTGTTTAACCGTTTAACTCCCAGAAGTGACTAACATGTAACTTGTCCCTATGAAATCTATACGTTTTCTACCAAACGGTTAATGCAAATACTAAAACTTATCAGGAAGCGGTTTTATCTTGATCTTAAACCAAATTCTTGTAACTAATTTACAAGGAACTGTGTAACAGCAAAAGGAGAGAATCAGCAATCAGATCTTGGGAGTCAAAGGGTTAACCGTTCAACAGCATCGTTACGTTACAGTTTTAGCTGATCATCTGCGTTTGTTAACTTCGTCTTAATTTGACAAACACTTCTTTTCTCGATATAAAAAACGAATTATTTGCGAAAATTTCTTCTGTTAATTCTGAAAAATTATCCCAGAGTCACTTGTGACATTCATATCAGTTCCATTCTACATTGGTGTTTGTGCACAGATGGCAGCAGTAGCGTCAGAAAGTGCGACCTTATTCTCATTTTGCAAAACGGTTACACGAAGAAAGTCATAATCACTTGCTGTGATCTTCTGTGCCTAAAACACTGGATTTTGAAACACTCGCCTTACCGTTTAGGATAGTTTTCGAGTTGCAAATTTTTCCTTGCTGATTGCATGGTAAAAAAGATGTAAAACGAAATTATCTCGCATTGCAAGCTTGATAGTAATCCGGTTTTAAAGAAGCATGGTGAGGTGACTGAAGGTATCGTCACTTCCTCTGGACAGGATGCTATATATAAAACATTGCGGCTCATCCCCTGAGCATTTGTTTACCTTACGCTCAACATATATAAAAATACTCCCATGCGTATGAGAGCGCTGTGAGAGTATAGGGACGGTGAAGGAACTGGACTTTTCGTTTCATTTTCCAACGACCCTTAGAGGTTAAGTGGACGGAAAAATGGATATTAGAACTTATTTTTGTCAGACTTTGATTCCACGTGTTCGAAAAAAGCGCCACTTCATAATCCCACAAAAAAAATGCATGATTCAGTCAGGATAAAATTAATCCTCTTGCATAACCGCGTACGACCTATTCTTGCTGAACGTACACGAGTTCGAAAAGAGCGCCAATTCAAAGTCCCACAACAAAACAATGCGTGATTCAGTCAGGATTAAAATTAATCTTCTTGCGTAATCCCGTACGACCCTTTGTTGATGAACGTACACGTGCGGTTGCCAAACGTTGTACTTTGGCCAAAAACGTGGGCTCTGTTGCTTTGTTACTGTAAAAATGACCGACAAGACATAGTATATGTCGTTGTAGCTAAGCCTTGGAGGCTCGAAGAGATTTTTTTCCCCTTGCACTTCCGATCAGTGAAGTTGACGCCAATTAAACGGGGTGCCGCTCGTAGCGAAGTCTACCCGCTGTTCACCACAGAATATCTTGTGTATCAAACATTCTCTGGAAATATAAGAGCATTAACTGCTTTTTATATGTCAAAAAATAATATTGTACACATGAGGTTGAGTTAACCAATCACGAAAAAAAAAAAACCAACGTATAAATTGCAAGTTTCACCACTAACTGGATCACTAAATGACGATTTTCCGGATCACTCATCGTTTGAGGGGAATTAACGCGTGTTGACTGAAGTTAGCTCCCCGTGTGATAATTTTCAAGACTTCACGTCCAGTACGTTACCGGCTGCGGAAGAGAGAGCTTCCCTCGTTAACAAATGAATATATTCGTAGCTACTGTTGAAGTTTTGGTGATTGCTGCCAGACTTCATCAAATTTGCATGCACTTCTCCGCCACATCTCAATTGATTAGAAAGACTTCCTCGACCATTTGTTAAGTCACTTTAATCTACCTACAGACTTAACAGACAGTCAAAACGTAAGTGCATGTTTTTTCTACTACGTTCAGGCTTCGCTGGCAGTGGAAAGTGATATCATTTTCACGAACACGCAAGAATTTTCGACTCTCGGGTTTCATTAATCAGTATTATGAAAAGTTTTGTCAACTCATGGGGCCTTAGAACAGAGACAGAGCTACTTGAGTAGATACGGGATAGGAAATATTGATCTCTCCTACGGTCACCGCGCTCATGTTAGGGTAAAGTATCCAGAGTCGCTAGGAGAGCTTGTTGTAGCATGTAAATCTCTAACACATTTAAATTTTCTCATTTAAAAGGAAACCAAAAATCGATTTTCAGTGGGAAATGGGGACATGAAGTTGTAAGGCTATCAGTGTGTCGCACGTTAACAGTTAAAATCAGTTTCCAGTTGACTTGAGCAAAATAAAGGTATCAAGGATTGTACGGACTAGTCGCGGGCGAGTAGTCTGGCACTGTCCTGAATGTTACGTTACAGGCAGACCACGCTATGATTGTTGACATAAGACGAACTAAATGGATAAGGGTTATGACTGAAGCTCTAAAACTGCACATCTAAATTGACTCTCGGTCTGTATATCTCAATTAAGTGAAAATAAATGTTAATCGGCGCATTTGGGATATTTTTTAGCATTCATGGGCCGTATGTAGCGTCTTTTTATGAAATTACATTTAGCCGGAGGCCGCTAAGAGAAGAGAGGGAGATAAGGGTGGAACAACCCTTTCCGACTTCTCTAGCACTAAAATTGATGTCTTATTGAAGAGCACACCATCTCCTCAGTTGATTTCGAGACGCCTTGTTCCCTCGCCCCGCGTCGCATGATTATTAATCTTGCAGGATCATTAATAATGGTTTGAAGAGCTATTGTGGAGAAATGAAGATCAGGTCTGAGATTCTCGTTACATAACGTTAATTTTTGTCAAAAGCTGAGTAATCAAGTTGGAAACAATAAAACAAGGAGAAGAGTGGTTACAGCTGATTAGTAAAAATCTCAGATTTATTTGTGAAATAGTCTATAAATACACATCTTTTGAATTATTAATTTTCTTGAACTTGATATACAGACCAGTCTTGAGGAAGATTATTTCCATTCTTGCTTGTTGTGGCCTGAAAAAGACAAAGTCTGACAAACGAGAGCAGTCAGGGAACAGCAACATCAGCAACTTGCACATACGGTACGTAACCAATCTCTTCACAAACTGGACGGCCAGAAAATACTTCAGTACAATACTTACGGGTGATGCGTTAATCAATACACTCGCTTTATAGCTTTCTGCGAGTTCTCACGGAATTCTTGAAGGATTTACAGAATAAATTAGTTAAAAGTAGACCTACATTTGCCTATACCAACAGAAACACCTGGTCGCAAATATGAAGTGGGCCTAGAGTTAAAGAGTGCCTACTGCATATTCGCCTAAAATCAAATTTGCTTTTCCCTAACTAATCCAAGACTTGACGGAACGGGTTGACACGGAACGGGACGGGACAGGTCAGCTCGCTGTCAGGACTCCCTGGGAGAGCTTGCAGTCGATCTTGGTATCATCTGCGGTGAAGATAACGCCTAGATCTTGTAAGAACTTGAGACACTGCCCATCTTCAGTGAAACCTAACTCGGATTCAACGAAGGAGGCAGGTATAGTGGGACGGTATCTGCGGCACACACAGCACAGCAGGAGACAGGAGAAGGAAAGCACAAGGGAGTAAAGAAAGTAAAATAACAAGTTAGAACATCATTTCAACAACTAAAACCATAAAATGTCCATGCTTTACAGCATTTCCATACAAAATACGGCAATTTCTCACAGTGCCAACTTTCACATCCCACTAATTCCAGGGATAATTCCTCCAATACACGTCTTTTTTTTTTGACTGGACAAAGTATAACGCACGCAAGAAAAATGCGCTTTAATGTAAGTAAACGATAGGATCGAAGGAAATACCCTCCAAGAAAATAGGTAAATGCTACTCTTTGCAAGAAGGCCAAAAAGATGTAAGCACAGTGGGAAAATCTTGGGAAATCACATGACCACAGAGCGATGAAAGTTTGTGAAGGTTTAGCATTACTAATGTTTTACACCCTAATGACACCTGGGCCTTGCACAGAAAAATATTGAACTCATAGCTACATACAATAATCCTTCGAATTTAGGTCCGAAGGCACAAACATGACTAAAAAGGTAACCACAGAAACAACGATGACACTACTACGATACACACAAACAATCATATATCATGCATCATCTTAGGGCATGTTTTTATGACTTAGACCACAAGACTAGAAAAAAAGGGGCAAACACAATTCTCCTCAAGTTAACAAATCAGAGGGACAATGTGTGGAGGTTTGAACACAAATTGAATGTGGAAAACATCAGCTCGAGTATCGGCAAAGTCAGAAAAAAATGCTCTAAAATATCTGGGAAATGAGATTGATGATCGGTTCATTTTTGCCTTTCCTTACAAATTACACTAGAACAGCAGCCAGTGGAAATGACCAATTTCATTTTAATTGAATATAGGTTTTTCTTAAAAAACAAATGGTACATTTTAAAATTCAAAATTAACGAATGAACAGATCGCCATTTTCCCAGAAAATAACACACAAAAACAACCCACGATTTGATCATGGCCCTCAGAGCTTGGACTCTCTCGCGCTGTACAAAGAGATCTAATAGATAGCCTGACATGTTGGGTGCATTCAAGTAGAGCTGGAAAAAAGTGTGATAATTAGACAAAGCCCAAGCTGAACGTATTAATAATGCGTGTTTTATTGCCGGGTCCGCTTTCTCTTCTTTTGTCAAATGAGCCAAGGCTGTTGTCAGATCTGAGACCTACAGTCAAGGAAGATGTCACTGCAATCAGTTTACTTGTAGGTATAACAAAATTGTTGCAGAAAGAAACATAAAAATACCCTAGGATCATTTGCTTTCCGTTAACACTAAGTATAAAGCCTTTTCCTTTGTTCTTGAGTCTTATCATAGCCGGTTAGAAGTCTGATTATATGCATATAAACTAACTGAAGTTGCACCTTCAACTGGACACAACTCTGAAGAAAACGGGATTTTTGCATCTTGAGAACGAACTTCAAGATTCAAAATACTAGCCTTGAAATTGTGGTGAAAGAATGTGTGGAGGCCATCTTGCCTCTCCTTTCCCACTCTCCCATGCCCCCTTAAATTCAAGTCACAGACAGTAGCTTGGTGAACAAGTGCAAGCTTACAATGCCACCTTTTGCTTCTATGTACACAAGACACCCCAGAGCAAGCCACTCAGTCAACAAACACCACAATCGAGACTGTATATATGAAATAAGACAATACGTGAAATCAAGGATACCCAATGTATTTTGGTGAGAATATAATAAAGCAGTCTATAGGCAGTAAACTCTACAACATTTCCCGGCAAATTTTCAGCATACAAGGCTTTCAGCTGTGTCTGACACTGGTTGAACTCCTCTCTGTCTCCCTGAAAGGTCGAAAATTATAGTTATCACCTAAATAACATGAATTGGCATTGGCCTGCTATAAATGTTAAATGTTACCTTTAATCAAAAATCTAAGCATTTGGAATGTCACCCACAAAACTGTATATTACAACTGCATCTGTCAATAACATTACTGTATGCAATTCTTCCTTTCCCTTATCTTGAACAATTAACTTCATAGAAGTTCAAGTGATATTAGCGAAAACAATTTATCAGAACAGTTTTTGTATCAGAAAGCTCCCCATTGGATGTAAACCTGTAAAACTAATTAATTTCATGTTAACAGAATGTGTTAGTTACTTACAATGAATTTTTCCCAGTAGCAAGTTCTTACCTTCTCTAAGGCTATCCTGGCATGAGTTTCATAGACTTGTACAGTGAAAGCATCTCTAATCCCTTGCACCTATCACAGAAAATTTCACAGTCACCCTCTCTGGACTGTATTTCAAATCAAAACACATATTCAATGTACTTACAGTGAGATCCTGACGGACAGACTTAAGTTGCTCACAAACATAAGTGTAGTCTTGCTTTTCTTTCCAACGGTTTTTGATCATTTCCATAGATTTTCCCAGTACCTCAACTGGACGAACAGTGGAGGGGTCTGGTGCCTATTAAGAAACAGCATGTAAAGTGTGATTTCAAAGACTCCAGGCCACTAAGAATATTCATATATGTACCCATAATTTCAGCTGAAAACAATTCAAAGAGGTATTACATGTATTATATTGGCATAAAGTTTCACATGACATGCACAGAAGTGCAAACTAGCACAATGGTTATAAATTGCAACTGCAGTTTGACTGCCATAGTTCCAAACACGACTCTAACAGACAGGTAAATGTGAAAGTGTTTCAATCCCTAGATGAGTTCCAGACATTTCTATCAATGCACAGTTGTGCAAAATAGGTAATGTTTATTATAGGGTGACACTATTATCAAATTTTATGTTTACTCAACTGAATTTAAGTTAAAGAATTATTTCCACACAGCCTTCAAACTAACAATTTTTTTAAAAGGGTTGATGAAAATTCAGAACAAAGAGACAACTGTAGAATTGAAGGGTGCACTTAAATGTTTAATAAAACTCACTGAAGTAAGCCTGAGGTAGGGTTTTTCTAAATCTTCACATGTTCCAACCACATGATATTTGCTCCAATCCATTTCTTCACCATCTTCACCAAATGACTAAAATTAGAAAGACAAATGAATAAAAAACAAACCCTATTGGTAAGCACAATTGAACCAATGAACATATAGATCATAGCCAAACAAGGAAAAGCCATTCATGTATACAGAGAGAACACTGAGGATATAGGTTCTTGGATGTTGTTAGGCTCAAAATAATATGTTTTTAAAGACATCCTTACTCCTTTAAAGTATGTTGCATCCTATGGTACTGCACTATTTCTTGGCAAGCAAACCTTTATGAAAATTTGCTGACCAGTAAAAACTGTGTGTAGTTAACAGGACCATAGTGATGAACAAACAAACATAGCCAGAAGAAACTCAAGATGATCAACAGACATTTGGTGCACTTTAACCACCAGTTTTGATTACAGATACAATACAAAGAGAACAATCAGCTAGCACCAATTACTCAAATGCACCTGACAGTAGTCATGTATGCTTGTCTGACAAGACTAGTATGTGTTTGGTCCTCTACACGAACCAGGAACTTTTTACACAAATATTTTGCTTCTTTTATCTTTGAGCTGCACTATACATATGCTTTATGATATTTTATTAAAGGAATGTAAGGCAACTCTCACCAAAGAATGGATGGTGTTTAAAATACTAGTTGCCATGGGCCTTTGAGGGGCTAAAGTTGACTTGAATCTCTCTGCACGTTTCTGTATCTTTTCCTGAGCTTTTGGGTCAGCAGTAGCATTGTAATTTGCTATTTGTGGCCTGCAACAAACAAATGCAAACATTTCTCATGAACTGCCAAGCATATACACTTTGACTTGGATCAAAACAATTTAACAAAAGTGCAAGGCAGTCCTGTTTATTATGGTGGCAGGACTATACATTGTACACAGGAGTCAGGAGTGCAAAATGAAAAAACAATTGTATTCACTTATTACTACTCACCTTTAGCATTCTTCTTCCCTTTTTGAGGTTTTCCTCCCTTTCCTTTAGTTTTGGGCAATTTCTTTCCAAGTCGTTTAGGATCAAATGCTTTTGTCCTTGTCTTGCTATCAGGACCTAACACTCCTACTTCTGCTTCTACTCCTACTTCTACTCCTACTGCCACTTCTAGAACGTGATAAACTCCTGCTCCTTTCCCTTCTTCTTCGAGGAACAGGTGGCGACCTCCTCCTTGAAGGATGCCATCTAGGGAGTTTTTTATCTTCTGGGGGTGACCTCCTCAGACTGTTGGATTAAATTAATCCACATGTAACTTCTCCCTAAGGCACATTATCCATATATTATCCAGCAAACAGGTTATGAGAATAATCAAACTTATCAACCAACAATACTAATTGATCAAACATTAAATTCTCAGAACTAATTAGCAAGGACAGGTGCAGCAGCTAGAGGGGAGAATAAAAAAACAGATCTCTGGAGTAAAAAGGTTCATTCTTGCTTTAAATTTTGGCTACTTTAAACAAAAGCACTTTCTTTTCTCAGGAAAACTAAGTAATAATATTATATATAATAATAATAAGCCTTCAGAAAGGAAACATTTAAAATTGTAACTTAGAGAGTAAAAAATAAAAACCAAACAAGTATGTACACTAGTTATTTTATTCGAGGGAATAAAAACAACAAAAAGTTAAGAGCCACTGACTGTAAATATCTAGAATCTGCCAACAGTTGCAAAATCTCTTAATTCATCTTATTTTTCCTAAAGGACCCTTTTGATGAGCCTTTTTCAAGAATTATATCAAAACATACTGTTGAGCTTTGCTTTCCAAGAAAAATAAAAAAGTTCAAAGTACACCTTGATGGCTGTTGTCCCCCTGTTAAACAATGAAAAATTATGCAATTTTAGCACCTTCCTATGCCACAACAGGATGCATTCCTGCCTTGAAATTTTTGTGTACTAGCAAATGGTCCTTTTATCTTTTTGAAAATATAAATTTTCTTGTCATGTTGTTAAGTTTAAGTCTGAATTATGACCCACTGAAATAATGTACTTTGTGTCTTTTTGCACAAGTAAAATAAAGGTTAACTTTATAGGCCTATAACAAGGTCTGCCATGTATATTTACAAATCATAATATACATCATCTTCAGGCCTTATCCTTGTGGTTTAATTCCTCCAATATTCTATTTCAGCCCACCTCAGCCACATGTCCAGGTTGAAAAGAGTTTGGGCTAATAACAAAAATGCAATGCCAACCAATGAACAGTTGCCTCACCTATTTCAAGACCTATGAAAAATTCTGGTATTTACATTTAGAAATCAATATATACATATGTATGCCATTTTAAAGCTTGCATTGTAGTTTAATTCATCAAATTTTCTTTTCTATGAAGTTGCTGATGTTGCATAATTTTTATTGACATGGTGGATAAGGGAGACAACAGCCATCTTTGTATACTTTGAACTTTTCCATTTTTCGGAAATTTTTTTTTTTTTGATAAAAAGCCCTTCAGGAAAAATGGAATGCACTACAGAATTTTGCATCTGTAGACAGATTCTCAATATTCACAGTCAGAGGCTCCTAAGAGTCTCTTTAAAACACATTTCTAACCTTGGCAAAGGTTCTTTGTCCCAGTCAACTACCCAAGCTGTGCCATCTCTGAAGTGCGAAGTCAGCATATTCTTCAGGAACTGTTCTGTTTGATCTTTATCAGATTCTGTTTCACACTTCTCAAATGCTCTCTGCACATATTCCCTATTTTGAAATAACAAAGAACTTTATAATTCCATTGAGATTTTGAGACTATCCTAAAGTTTGATTGAATTTTGGTGAGGCACTCGTCAGAGAATAGGAAAGCAAAAAAATAAAGAAATTAGCAAATATTGATTCCTGTACCTCTTGGCTTTCTACTAATATGACAGACAACATATAGCGTGTGCAAAACTTGGAGTGAGGTGTGACAGAAATTTGACCACCATGTTTTAAGGTTAGAATGTGATGTTCTCATAGTAACTGGCTCAGTTTCCAGTGAAGTGTCATTTCCCTCTTTGGGCAAGCTTTCACATTTTAAAGTTGGTCGCGTGGCTCTTGGGAGTTGTTTATAAACTATTGGAAACATGGAAGGTTACCACTGACAAAAACCTTATTTTACAGTCAAAACCCAGACATCAAACATTTTTTGCACCTCACTCCACTGATAATGTTAGTATGTTGACAATAGCAGAGTGGCAGAAAATCGATAGAGTCTGAATATGGCAAGCCACCACTCCTGATTCCACTTCTTCTAAAGGTCCCCTAAGAACAATACAAGAGAATACAAAAATATCAAAGGTTCATGTTAACAGAAATATACCTCAAACTTGGTGGCCACTCTTGAGCTGACAGTGAGGGTTCATCTCTACAAAAGTAAAAGTACACATTTACAAGAGGCAACCCAAGGTATCCTGTTACACATTTTATATGAAAGTATTGGTGAAGTACAAGCATAACTAACCTGGTATCCTCTTTGGGTGGGGATTTTTGTCTCTCTGGTTTTCTCATGTGCTGCTGCTCTTGGTGTTGCGGCTGCTGCTGCTTCCTACTAGGGCTTCTTTTTTTTGGAGGCTCTGTCTGCAAAGGTGTTGAACGTTCATCTTGTGAAAGACTATCCCTTCTCTCAAAAGATGGTCTAAATTTCTTTGCATTTGGTGACGAAAAACTATTATTATTCAAATTTCCACCTGTGGGTTAAAATGATAAAAACAACATAACCTTTCCAAAATGGATACTTGTAGTTTGTAACTAACAAATAGCAACCTAATGAAGTTCAGTACTTGAATGTCAACAGTTGAAATGGCAAAATCAAACATTTTCAGGATTAGTTCTTTTTGAGAATACGAAATTCCTTTACTTTTCATGACCTTTTACAAAATTTTTGTAAAGTGCTGAGTGAAAAAAGATCAAGAGAACAATCATTCAACTCAGCACTTCCTGCTCCGTTGTTGTCAGGATTCTAAAGTTTGATCAATTTCTGGGACTCTCTAGAGACGTATAACCCACACTAAAATTCTATCACAGTCCAAGGAAGGAAAATGATACTGAAAAGTTATGCCAAGCACTCTCCCCCTAATATACAAATGCAGTTGGCAATTTCTGGTGGGAAGGCAAGAAGTTATTTGCAATAAGAGTTGTCCTATCTATGTGTTGTTTCAAATAAAATGTCTAATGACAACCACTGTAAGAGTTTTCACTTGTTTTGATCAGCTGAGGTTTACTTATGTGTGTGTGTGTGTATCCTTCAGTTTTAAATGAAAGAGTGTTTTTGTCAGACAATCAGGGATAACTCTTTAAAAGCTATGGAGTTTACTAGCCTGGGTTCCACTTTGACTGATTAGATTGTTTCCAAAATGATTGTTTATTATTGTTGCTGTTTTCATCATTTTGATTCTTCAAAGCATCAGCATAGGACGTTCTTTGCTGTGGTGGTATGAAAGTATGCCTGCTTCCTTGCTCTCTGTTGCTGTTTTCATCATTTTGGTGCTTTAAAGCATCAGCATAGGAACTACGTTGCTGCCGAGGTACAAAAGTATGCCTGCTTTCTTGTTCTCTGTTATTTTCCTCCTAAGTATCAAAATTTATATTGAAATCCATGAAAATTGTATTCTAAAGACGTTTTAGAGTAAAGACTGTTTTAAAGATAAAATGAAAATGACCTTAAAGTGAGGACAAATATACAACTGTAGAACATCATGATACAAAAAAACATAAATGATATGGCTGAAAACAGAAATTAACATCCAAAAAGGCACAATTTTAAATGGAATACCACAAGGAGCAATCTTGCTTTATTGGGTTCTCTAATAAGTCACAGCATTACTGAGTAAAGTAAGCGATGTCAAAGAAAAAAAAATTTACTCCCTGTTTGGTACCTGGACACCTTTTCACTGGAAAAAGTACATGGAATAGGTAACATAAATTTTATAGTTCACCTTTTCATTTTGAGGTGAATATGGAGGATGCTGCTGATTTCTGGTTTGCCAATGCTGCCTTGGCTGATAAGTACTGAGTTTCGTGTGCTCATGTAAGGTGTTCTGATCACTTGTTTGTTCAGTTGGTGTGGTATTTATGTTCTCAGTTGAGTTTATGCTGCTTGCTGTTGATGAAGGTACTGAAGGAGGTGATGGTTGATAGGGCTAAAAGAGAGAGGCATACAATATCAAATAGTGTTTACATATATATACATGTATACAACCACACTATACTCATTTAGAAAAAAAATTGATTATAATGTCACTCTACCATGGGTGTTAAAGCAAGTAAAATGCTAAATTGACACATGTGTAACTAACAACGAAGAGAAATAGCCACTCAGAAAAATGGCCTTACAGTTTTTTTGGGGGAAGGATTAATTTTATGTCCAAATTTGGCTTGTCAAATATATAAAAAAGCCTTTTATCACTTTTGTTACCACTGCAAAAGACAAACAAACATGAACAAAAACACTTACTGGAGGTGGACGTACATTTGGCTGTGAAGGAGGCATAGGGTAAGGTGGTATATAACCTGTATAAGGATACTGATAGTTATAGCCATTCCATGGTGGATAATATTGTTGATAGTACTGTGGGTACATCATTGGTTGCTGCTGGATGGTGGAAGTCATACCGCTAGGGTTGCTATTGCTAGCTTTGGTTGAAGACTTTACAGGTGACTTAGAAATCTGTGGGTTCATTTTGGCTAATGCTTGCCTTGCTTTTTCCCATTCTGGTGTCTCTGACTGTTTCAATACCTCACTTGACTCAGTATTCTCATGATTTTCATGACTGTTACCATGTGTTGCAGGTTGATATTGTCTAGACCTGAAAAAAGTGAGTTATAGTTAGTGCAGCTTCATTTATTGTTTAGTTCCATCTAGGAATACTCCTAGGGTAGGAGATATGGCACAAATGTCTCAATGGTCTGTCACCTTGCTAATTGTGAAACAAATTTTGAACATAATCTATCATTCATAACAGACAGACAAGAATCTTGCAGAATTGCTGCCAATCAGTGTGCCTTTTATTATTGTAGTGTAAAATAGGGAACAGCCTGAACAAGAACTGGAACCAAATAAAAGACACAAAAGTCTTGAAGAAACATTTAAATAAGTTTGGGCACATGATATTTTTCTGTTATTTAACTATTTTCTGTATTTCAATATTGATGCGGAAAAACCTCCAGAAATGCTCAATGAAGTCTGTGTATGTATATGTCATCTCTGTACACAACTCATGATCACATCCTAGGAATTTCAATAAGTAATTGTGAAGAAGAAACTTCAAAGAGCATTTTGAGAAGGTAGCTGAATACTTAAATAGAGAAGGTCATTCCTCAACCCTCACCCAAAACAAAAGCCCCTGAGAAATAATCAACTGCTTTACTTTGCAATATCCTTCAAAAAAACACAATCTCTTACAAACCAGTCCTACAAATGTTCATCAAGACTATCAAAATAGCAGACTGCACAGTTTCTTTAGGAGGTAAAATGTTCTTTCAATATCTATTTATCACCTTTTACTAAGCTGTCAAAACTGGAAGGATTGCTTAGCACAAAGATATTATTATGTAAACAAGTTGAGGCTGATTTGGGTTCAGAGTACTTCTTTCATATTGTGTATCAAGACTTATTCCTTGATATCTATCCGCTAAAAAAGTACTCCAACTAAATCCACAACAAATATAATTCATCTCATTCCGACAAAACCCGTTGCGTGAATTATCACTGAGATTGTTTCAAAGGGGTTTTTAACAAAAAAGGAACATTTCAGTGTTCAAGATACTACATTCCAAATCATGTTGTCTGCATTGAACTCTCACGGAATCGTTTTGTTTATTGTCATAACCTTGAAACGACGGAAATAAAGATGGTTGTCACTTATAATTTAAAGATGTCAAGGCAAAATGCAAATTATCATTTTTTGAAAGGACTAATCACCAGAGGAAGGAAGACTTTCGTAAGCTCAAGTACTAAACCGAAGATGCGAATGATGGGCAAAAAACATCACCAGAAACATGGCCAGATCTATCTCTAACTACATAGTAGGTAATGGTTCAGTAGTGAAAACAAAGGGCTGTGAAATATTTATCCACCCAAGCAAGGCATTTCAACCGTCATTAAAACAATCCATTCTAGAGACATATTTTCTAACCAATTTGCGGCAGCAGCTAACTCCTTTGCATTCCAACTTGTTATCATCTCTTTAGAATTTGTCATACGTCTAGAAAAGGGAAAGAAAGTCCGTTTTTCCCGTGACTTGAAGAAATAGGTCTCACGAACTAAACGTCACAATCAAGTAATTATGAAAATGACTCACACGCGTGCTACGATGCATTATGGGTAAAATTATTCCAGAGGGTACAACAATAATTGAGGCAATTACCGAGGACCAATCCGCCATCTTTGATTGCGGTAGTGGAAGGGAAAAGAGGACCCGGCTTGTGATTGTACTTCTTTTTACATACACAATCTTTGCTTTTTGGGAAAGGTAAGTAAAATTAATCGGTCGTGAATTAATTAAGCAGCGTTTTGTCAGTTGTGTGGTCGTATGATCCAGTTTTTGGAGGTTCTATGGAGCGTTGTTTGTTTGAGGTTGTAAATTGCTCGATTGCATGACTGCAATATTTTACAGTAGCGCAAAAATATAGCTGAAAAAATTTAAACAAAATAGAACCTATAGTACTTAATTATTACACTTATCGAACCTTAATTCACATCACTTTCATTTGATTAAAACAGTGTCTCACGAAGTTTCGATGACGCTTGTAATGTTAACTCCAGACCAGTCATGCCAGTTAATATTGGGAAAGGCATGGTAACTCTTCAAAATAGACTAATTGAAATAAAATGTTTTTCTTTCAAGTTAAATTATTCATACATCTAGGTATAATCTATCGATAAGGTTATTAGGAAAAGCAGTCAAATGTCATGGTGAAAACAAGGTGGAAGAGTTAGCGTGACTTGACAGTATTGGATGTCATTATGTTGATTATCTTAGTAAGCTTTGGATAAGTGTCATACTAGTTAAAGACATTGTTGAACCTTCTCTTACTTGTCAAGTCACCAGAGGGTCAAGTTTATATTGTAGTTGAGCACAGGTATTTTAACCCTAAAAACTCCTAAGATCTGTTTTTAGCTGCTACACATTACCATTTGAATTGGTTACAAGAATTTGGTGTTAGATCAAGACAACTTCTATTGTACAAGTTTAAGTATTCTCAGTACCTGTTTGTTGGATAATGTATGGTTATTATAGGGAGAACTTACATTTTGATCACTTCTGGGAGTTGAAGGATTAATAAAAAGGATGGCAGGGGAAGTTTGTATCAAGGAAAGCCTCCTCAAATTCAGTTAGTACTGAAGTGTCAGCTTAGACTTTCAAAGGTTAAATATAGTAAAAGATAACTATGTCCTAGCTATGGGAATACCACAATTAACAACCCTTTGTTAGTCTTTGTTGGCTCTATTTTATATATTTGATACACTAGGAATGTGTAGCCACTTAGTTAATGGCCTGTTAGTTAAACTCAAGGCTATTTTTACATGACCTTGTGAGTTCTCTCTACCTGATAATGGCTAAGAAGGCATCCATTTGGACATTTACCTTTTTCTGTATGAGATGCTTATGTTTTATGGTAAGACAGGGCATAACATTTGGTATACTGAGGTCCTGTTGGAAAATTTCCTGTTGCGGTGCTTCTCCTTCATCCAGGACTGCCTGTGAATTATGCAGGAAAACCTAACAAGATGCTTGTTAGGGAAGGAAGAATAACTTGTGCAGATTTTGTATGCATTCCGGGAGAGAATAAATGTTTCTAGTTGCTTTGTACTATCTAAGACAAGCTTCGGTGGTGTGAACAACTGGGCACTGCAATATTCATGTATGTTAGAGAGCAGATATTCCTATACTTCTCCTATGTTGCCATCATTTCATGATTCATATCACTTACAAATATTACTTTGTGCAGAAAGCAGCTTTTTGTTAAAAATTATTCTGACAGTGTGTTAGAAAATGCATGTCAATAGTGCATTTAGTAGGATTTTTAAATGAGTGTGGTATTGCAAATGACGTAAATCTCTTTTTAATTGAAAAGTGCTGTCTGTTTAACGTATATCACTATAGCCTTGTCACTTTTTCCAAGCAAAATTTTAACTTCAATCTTGAACTGAAACTTATTTGTAGGGTACAGCTTAGATGATGGCAGAAAATGTTGAACAACACTTTGACCCTAAGACTTTTAAATTGGAGACAGCTCCCTTTGATGCAAGATTCCCTTACACCAACCAGACAAAGAACTGCTGGCAGAACTATGTGGACTTTCATCGATGCATAAAGAAGTTTGGAGAGGAAGAAAGCAGATGTCAGTATTTTTTCAGGACTTACAAATCCTTATGCCCTGGTCCCTGGGTAAGTTAGGAAGCTCAAGTTATTGAATTGAAGTTGTTGCCTTTTCAAGACTTTTAATAACAAGCATGCATTGCAATCAATGATGATGGATTATTGGACCATGCTTCACAGGTGTAGGTTGTGCATCTACTGCTATACATGCTCATCAAATGTGTGTAATTTGTTCTAATTTCATTTGCATGCCTAACTGAACCATGTACAGGTACCATGCTTTTTACTTGTTGGTTCATCAAGCTGAATTTAAACCAGGGTTCATATGGGTCCTGGAAAGTCTTGGAATTCATTTTGACATTTTCCTGGATGGAAAAGTCATGGAAAAAGACTACAGGTCCTGGAAAGTCCTGGAAATCTGCTTGATTCAAGCAATTATGTTTTCAGAATTTATGTTGTAAGAAATGTATGTAGACTGCAAGGAGAAATGATTTTGAAATCTTGGGAATGAAAGGATTTAAGGTGAAATTTGGAGTCCTGGAAAAAAAATCTTGAGTCCTGGAAAAAGTCCTGCAAATTCCCTGAAATTTGTTCCTGATAAAGGGTATGAAACCCTCAAACTCAAAAGTAATGCAGCTTTAAAATTGATTATTTTATTTGGAATAAAATATTATGAAACCCCTTTTTATTAAAATTATTTCATAGTACATTACAAATCATCATCATAGATAAAGGGAGCAAAATTCAACTTAGCTGAATTAAAAATCGGCACTAAAGATGATAAGTGTTCCACTGTAAACAAGCAAATTTTCACCTAGACGCATTTTCTAATCCTCTAGGTACATGTACTTGGGGAGTTCAAATTCAATTGAGTAAAATCAATTTTATTTCATAGCTTTCTTGGTTGTTCTGTTAGTGTAGCCCAAAATAAAATTAGGAAATAAGTTACGGCTCTAACATTACAGAAGAAATCTATACTTTCAATTTTTGAAACCTTTTGTTATGTTTCAAGGAGTAATATTGATTTAAGTTATGTTACTTTTGCAGGTGGAAAGCTGGGATGATCAAATGGAAAGTGGCACATTCCCTGGGCGTATTTGATTTGTTTTTCATGTTATTGTTATTTCCTTATTGTGTCTTCTTGGAGGTGAATGTTTATTAATCTTAATAAAAAGCTGGATAAAGTTTTCACGGATGGTTTCGTTTGCTGTTTGGTAATTTGAGGAAAGGATGTACTTTAAAAACAATTGTGTATTTGGAATAAACGAACTATTGATCTTTAAAATTTTTGTTTTGTTTGTTTGTTTTTTTCATTTAATCGAGATATTATTTTACATTTTCGTTGTCGCAAGTTTTCAGAGCCGTGAATCTGAAGTCTGTGGGTTGGATTACGAGCATTCTCTCCCTTTCGGGCGAAGTTCGTCGCGCGAACTCAAGTGGAAAAAAAAGGATGTTAATACGCCGCGCGGAACTATGGTGAGGTGCACGAAAAGTAGGCTTGCTTCTCTTCCAGAGTTCTTGCTCAGCGCGCTGACGATAATTTTTTTCGTTTTTCTTTTTGACTTACGCAACAGATTTCGCCGAAAAAAGGGACTGCATTCAAAGAATCTTTGTGTTGTCTAGCGCTCATAAAATGAAAGAGTAAAGCACTCTTTTAGTCAATTAGTAGGTGACAAGCTTAAGTAGAATGTTTTAACAAAAGCAATAATCTTTTCAGGATTACTGTGCAATTTTTAATGGAAACTGCGATCCACGTGAGTAATTCTTGAACAACACAGTGGAAATAAGCCATTCGGTTAAAAAAAACGTGACTTGATTAACTCGGATTTTTTTTCTTGAGAGGACATCACTGAATAGTTAACATCGATTTTAATTTTTGTTGATCATTCGCAGTTCTTTCAAGGACTATTTTTTTCAAATCAGTTCTAGCTCTCCTGTATGTGTCCTAATCCAACTGCTATGTGCGTAGTTATCCGACGAGGGAGCGTCGGTCTCGTCTGTTCACTTCCTCTCGGCATAAGTGAGCCCCTCCTGTCGAAAGGGCTGAGTGATGTCGTCCCCCTTGTATTGTTTGCAGATAGCGTCGTTCTTCGCGACGTTAGAAGTCCTGGAGCCTCCAGAAAGTTTTTACCTCCCCCTATCGACATCAATGATGGAGCAATAGAACCTCTCTTTCCCATTCCCATACCGGATCCGTTGGGCATCATCGACCCTCTTCGACCGGCGACACTGCTCCCACGACGACCCATGTCAGGGGCTCCGGGAAAAGCCGAAGATCTCCGACGACCTGATCCGCGTGGTCGGAGGACATCTAAAAAATTCGACTCTAAATCGTCATCCGCTACGGATGAAGTGTTGTCTCTGAGATGAGCCAGTGGATCTGGCCAGTATCCACTCGGAGGTAGAAGTATCGGGTCGAAACTCTGCCTGTAGGACTCAGAGTGTTGAATACCATACAAGCTTAGAAGCCGACACATTTCTGATTTTGCCGTAATGGCAGCCGCTCCAATTTTAGTCTTTTCAAAGAGTTCACTTTTTCTTCTAGTTAAAGATACAGTTGTGGTGGAACTCCTTGGGGAAACGGATCCCTCTTTTTTATTTTCTGCCATCAGTGGTGTACTTCGGCCCTGCCGTGACGAAGGAAGCGTGTCCGTTGGCCCTTTCATCTTTTTATCCGACACTGAGCCTCGTCTTTGTTGCGGCGAAGGTGCTGCTTGTTCATTAGCGTTACAGCTCTCATTAGCAAGGTTTCTCTGAGTGTTCTTATTTTCCAAATCTGAGGCCGATGAGATCTGATCGTCGAGCTCCGGATCGTTCTCAACGTTCTGTACCGCAAGTTGCGGCGAGGGGCTTCTTCGTGCAATCAGTTCCGATAAGTTCGTCAAAGAACGCTTTTCAGCCCATTCTTTGGTGTTTAGAAACGTTTCAGGATCTCTAATTGTTAGAGAAGCTTTACCTTCGGTCATCAGCACTTGTGCGCATTCATCATGCCCACGTTTAGTGGCCTCCAATATCGGTGTCATTCCCTGCGCGTTCTTTTTATCGATATCCAGTCCAAATCGTTTTAACGCTGTCACAAGTCTTTTGACGGTATTCACTTGACCACTCGCTGCGGCGTAGAACAATGCTGTGTTGCCGTACTTGTCTCCTCCGTTCAAATTCAGATCTAAAATTGAAACATCGAGGATCTTTCTGACCACGTTTTCCTGTCCGCGAATACAAGCCCACATCAACGCCGTTCTTCCTTCTCTGTCTACAACGTTGACGCGCGTTTTGTGGTCGAGTAGAATCTTCACGATTTTGTAACGCGTGCGGTGCATTGTGTCGGGAAGAAAAATTGCTTTCATCAGCGCAGTTTGACGATTTTCATCCACTTTGTTCACGTCCTCAGTAAATGATTCAAGTAAGAATTTGACTTGGTACAGCCTGCCTCTTGAAACTGCTTCCAGCAACATGGTGAGGTTACGTTTGATTTCTTGTCGTGCTGTATTGCAGCGCTATAGAAACCGTTAGCAAAACAAGCAAATACAATTCATATTTGCTCAATTTGTTTTCAACGAAGGGGTTAATCGGACATACTCCTTAGAGACTTACTTCCTTTGTATTAAATCTTTAGAGAATGAATTAAAATTCGCTTTCGCGTCATGGTCAACCATGGTGACAATAGAGTCTGAAAGTAATGTTAGCTTGTCCAATATTTTCATAGCGAATTAGCATTGAAGACACTAATTCACCTTTATGTAAGACAAAAGCCTATTGTGTGATTTGCACTCACTTCTTTAATGCTCATAACAATGAACTGCGTGAATTTAGTACCTAAAGGGGATAACAAGATAAAAATAGGTGAAAATACAAATAACTATCGTGTCATGGAAATTAAGCAAATTTCCTTTTTTCTCGAAAGTAGGAACTGGTTGACCAGAGGAAAGACAATTTATACAGGGCGTGTGTTGAATGAGAGTTGTTCGAATTATAGTTAGAATTTCATCTGAAAGTGTTTGAACTGAATAAACTCTGTGAGCAATATCTTATGACGTAATGTTTGTGATAGTCAATTGCAGCTCGAGATTAATTACAGTTCACTGTTTTTAGAGGTATTTCCGCAAGCCCTCGAACCATAGAGAAAATTTTTCCCTGGTATTCTTTTTGTCTTGTATGATCCTATAAGGCGAACAGGGACAAACTCTGTGATGAGCACCCCTCGTATAAGTGTGTTAAATCCCAGCTAAGACATCCAAACCAGGGTCTGCAAACTCTTGTAATGCCAAAATGTAGGTCAATCGCATTTTTTTCCTCTAAACTGTCGCTCAGCTTGATGATTAACGTATACGGTGAGCAGGCACATTAAATAAGAAGATAACCATCAATAATTTCGTAATTGATAGATGAAATGGCTATCTTTATAAGAGGCGAGGAAGAAGATTTTATCATTTTTTTTTTCACTGCATCATTGGTTTTTTAAGAGAGGCTTCCGACCATCAATATAAGTGAAACTAAGCAATATTCCTTGCGCATGCTCACATCTTAGTAGATAAGATGCCTTCAGTCACGTCAAACTTTTCCCGCGACACCCTGAGATCCAGGCAGCCACTGTTAAGACAATCTTACCAAACGAGGTAACCATGACAACCAGGTGAGATAATAGGTTAACTGACACTCAGACAAAACGGACAAATGAAATAACTTGTACTGGAATGATACCTGTAAAACAAAATAATACCTAAGTGTTACCCTTGAGCCACAGCCAAACGTCCGAAAAGAAACAAAGTAGATAAAAGCACTTAATATTTTCCTCTAATTCACCGGTATTCGTACTGAATTTTGGATTCAGTAAAACTGTTAAAAATATTTAAAAAGTATTTTGATTTTGAAGAGATGAATCAATTTGCAAACGGAGGCTATTGGTCGTTCTTAATTGTGTTAACAAGTGAAACTCAGTTGAAGCTAACGGCTGAGACATCCACTTATTGAAAAATGTTCCATAGAAGATATGTGCGTATTTCAGTACATATGTAACTATTACAATAACGTTATTTCTCCGGCTTTCAATTTCTCCCGTGCGCCTGTGAATTTTCTTTTGTTGTGCTGGAGACAGAGATGATAGATAACGCCTAAAGTAAAAATAACAGGAATCAATATAATGTATTCACCTCAGTGTCAGAGATTAGCGGTGGATATTAAACTCGCCGCGAAGTTTAACATATACTAAAACAATGAGATAATACTACACAAAAAGATGATTTTAACTCAGTTATTCCTGCAAAGATTACAATAAATTCGAGCGCAGATCCCGTGCGCATTGCCAGAAGGTGATATCAAAGGATATTCTGAGTTTGAGCAGCCACACAGAGCGCGCTTTTAGCACTATCCTCTGTAAGATATGGACGAGATATAGTTGGACCGTTTGATAAATTCTTGCTTGACTAACGCTTTTTCAGTCAAAGTGGATAGACATTGGCCTCGTAATTAATCTGAGTAATATCGGGTTAATATTATGCAAAAAAATTATAACGTTTTTAATAACGTAGACACATGACAAGTAACCTCTCATTCCTTACACTAAATCTGAATTTTGTCCATTCATACCTGAACATCTCAGTAAGCCTATCTTGTTACAGAGTAGTTTTTGAGAAAAGTTGCCAAAAAGGATAGGAAACAGAAGAAAAGCTGATAAAAAAATTCCAATAAAAAAAATCATTTTTAATTATTTTTTTGTGTGGCGGGGTAGAAAGATTTTGGTTATGTTGGTTTTCTGTGTTTTGGTTATAATCTCGATTACCTACCATAACGCCCTGTAGTATTCTGATAACAGATTAGCAGACAATTTTCTGCTGCCCCCCCCCCCCTCCCACCCGCTTTATACTCTGTTAGCGATCCGTCCCCCCTGAAAATCACGTGGTCCCAAAAAAATCCTCCGACCCCTATTCCTCCCCCCACAATCGTTAAATAATGAATGATCCCTAAGTGTTTTGTTCGATCGGATCAGAACCTCTCGAGAGGAAAAGATAGGCTCAGTCAAGAAATTGGCTCAGTACAGTCTGAACCGTTTTTTATGCGTTCGTGTGATCCTACACGTTTACGTGACCGAGTTCTGCTTGAAAAGGCTCTATTTGGAGGAGACTACTTGACCCATGAAGAGTGTACGAAGCTGTGTAACTCAATCACGAAACAGCGTAAAATTTTTCTTAAGTGCCTCCTTGGCATATAGGTAAAACTGAGTTTGATTTGTACATTGTGAAGCAGTGTTTGCGCGAAAAAAAGACTATGTATGCCTTAAAACTAACAAGGAATACTTCGTATCGGTTTTTTTGGTGCGTGTGAAAAGTTTGTGAACAGAGAATAACACTTACTGGTTTTAGAGGTTGCTAACAAAGTGCTAAGTTTCTTGTCCTCGCTGTAAAGTGGTTCATTAATTTACACCTCGCATTTTTGATAAATGTCAATAAAATTTCGTTTTTCATAACGAATGTGTAGACATGCAAATGACGAGAGGCAGTAACAAAATAATTTGTCTTCTGCTGGGCGGTTTTTTAGTTGGAGACAAACCTCCAAATAACAATTCTATAACATGAAAAGTTTTTTATCCAAAGTACGGTCGCATTCAGTTATTAAAAGTAGGTGTTTATTAGTCTTTCAGTACGTGACCCTGAATCGTGTGAGCATTAACTTTCTGTCCAATCGGTAAATCAGAAGGTCAGTCAAGCCTGACCTACCGTGTAATAAATCCCATTGGCGTTAATGTCACAACAAAGGGCTTTGAGACAATAGAAGAAGGTATTATTTGGTGAATTTTAATGAAAGGTGAGTTGAACGAGCAATTACAAGGCTATGAAACTCTACAACAATTAACAAACATACCTCTTACACAGTTTGTCAACTTGAACTAAGAAGTTGAGTTTTTTTCGAGCGGGCGAACAACAGAAATAGCGGGCTTGTCTCAATAGGCCGGAGAAAGCGTAAGTTATGACATCACCTTCGTCGTCGGTTGGTCACCAAAGGCAACCATTTCCCGATCTTAAACAAAAGGTTGCGTGGATAGACACTGAATTCGACAAGAACAACTGTGCAAGGCCTCCTGTTGTCAGTGGAAGGCCAAGGATACTTTTAGAAGCCGTCAGTCAAGGGAGACTTCGTCAAATTCGCTTGTTGTTAGACGCGGGTGTCAACGTAAACTGCAAAGATTTGGAGAACGGACAAACTGCTCTAATTAGAGCAATGTTCTTAGAAAACAGTAAGCTTCGCCGCAGGACTGCTAAAATGCTACTGAATTACGGCGCCAAGATTAAATTACTGGACAAGTTTAGCCGTTCGGCCTTGTCATGGGCTTGTCTTATGGGAAGAGAAGACATGGTCAAGCTGTTTTTTAGTTATCCCGAAGTTGACCTTGCGTTGGGCAGCGTAGACACTGAAGGAAACACGAATCTAATATTAGCGAGCATGTCCGGCAATATAAATATTATTAAAATGATATCCAAAGTTTTCAGAAGGAACAGGCTGGATGTAAATAAAGTGAACGAGCGTGGAAAAAGCGCTTTGACAGTAGCACACGAAAACGAGTTTACGGATTGTGCCGAAGTGCTTTTGAACGAAGGGCATGCAACACCATATAGCTATCAAATAAATCTTCCACGGGACGCATTTAGCGCTACGATAACACAAAAAGGGATGAAACCGCAAACGGGACAGCGACAAAACTCCTGTAATCTTCCTAGGTTATTTGGTTTATATACGGAACAGCTTACAAATTCATATCCTCGAAAATGCAAGTCTGGGGGTGGTGTGAAATTCTCGGCCTATTAATTAAAAATAAATTATGATCTATTTAGATAACAAGATTAACTAATGGAGGTTTGAGTGCTTAATGAAAACTACCGTGATGATTGCTTGACGCGAAGGTTAAAAAGTGCAGTAGTCATGAGACTCGAGTTGGACGGAAGTAGCATAATTATTGGGTTTCTCTTAAGAATCCTAATTTTTAGTTTCGTTGACACTTGTATAAGTACAGTAGTCTATTAAAATTATTGTGAAACTGTTTTGAAAAAGCAACTAAACTGAATTGCAGAATTTTCGTTGAAAATCTTTTCCTTGTTTGTTTGTTTGTTTTCTTTTTCATTCTACTGATTCTTTTGAAACTTCTAATAAGAATAATAAATAAATCAATTGAGACAATCTACTGTTCCGTCTTTTAGCCCTTGTCTTAAACAGGACCCTGAA
Source organism: Pocillopora verrucosa (assembly GCF_036669915.1). Taxonomy (NCBI): domain Eukaryota; kingdom Metazoa; phylum Cnidaria; class Anthozoa; order Scleractinia; family Pocilloporidae; genus Pocillopora; species Pocillopora verrucosa. The sequence goes on along the minus strand of NC_089319.1, from coordinate 12,009,500 downwards.
AGAGAATGTCTCGAATCGATCGTCCTATTCAGGGAAGGTACTTATAGATCTTTTCAGTTTCCTTATGCATGGATCAGGGATCCAAGATCTCATAGACAACTCTGTGACTGATGACCAATCTGGCACAACTGAAAACCTTTTTTTTGGGGGGGGGGGAAGGGGAGGGTGAGAGAGGTGTCGTTATTAGAATAAACTTACAAGGGTAAATTTTTGTCAGGCGAAATAGCAAAGCAGAAAAAAGGTATAAATATCATCAAAATAGTAATAATAATAAACCTCTTGAGAACTCTACATAGTTACATATTCCAGACCAATCACAGAACAAGGAAATTTTTACTAAAATTAGCGCAATTCCAGATCACCTTGATCATTCTATACATTTCACTAGAAATGACTGACGTTGCTCATAATTTTTGTTTCAAACTGTCGATCGCAAAATGAATATTGATACACGAAAATAAACTAAACGTATTTTCTCTTTCAGTTTATTAAACCCATTACTTTGTGTTAGACTCGTTCAAATATTAAAGCACATTACATTGCTTTTTACTCTGTGTCACTCGACTATGTAGAGAAGCTGATAAACTATAGCTCATGTAGCGTATTCCTTGATTGTGTATGTTTTTAGCTTAAAAGTTCACGGGCCTGATCTTCATTTCAGCTCTCTTAGCGGAGTAACTATAACCCTTCCATGTATTCCAGTTGATACCGCTATAGGCAGACCCGACGTGCGAACCGTGGTAATAGTAGCCGTTTAAGTTGGCACGAACACAGTTGTTGTACCACCAAGCACTTTTATAGTAAGCGGCACAGTTGCCCGAGTAATTATCATTGTCGCGATCTTTGGTGGTGAATGCCATGTTCCTATGATAGCTCAAAGAATCCCCGGCAGTTCCTGAGACAAAAACACCGACAGTTAGCAAAAGTAGGCACAACATTAAACTTGCGGCTCTCCTCAAAGACGGGAGTTTCGGAACCAACAGAAAGTCCAGAAATTGTGTTACTGACTTTGGAGAGAAATTGAATGTCAGAGTTTTTCAGTCTCTGACGATAGAAGAGAATGCGATAAGTTCTAAAAAAAACAAACAAACAAAAAGCAAAAACAAACAAGCAAAAACGAAGAATCTACTGTTTTGGGGGATCTGGAGTAAATAACAGTTATAGTAACCTTTTCTGAGACGCTGGGCTTATTGGTCTCTATGAAAATGAAAGAATCGCTCTTATTCGGCACTCACCTGTATACTTCCCAAGGCCAAGTCTGTATTTATTTCTTTCGGTAGAAACAGAGAACATATCGTATTCAGCGTAAGCTGTCTTTCTTTGTGTGTCTTCAAGTTCCACTCGCAGTCCACTCTTTATTTTGGTCAGGCGGTGTACCTTGTCCAGTCCGAGCCAAAACTCACCATTTAAGTTTCCGAATCCACGTCTGAAGTCCGCCCAGCCGCGATTGTTGAAATCAACGGAGCCATCGAGTCTCTTCTGGAATACTGTCCACCCCCCACCTACAGATTTTTGGTCGCAAAACACCTCAAACGCACCTAAACCATCGGGGTCGATTGTGTAAACTCCTGTCATTCTTTTGCCGGATTTGTACAGCTCAGCACAGTTTTTCATAGCTGTTGAGAGACATCGAACAACTATAGTTAGTGTTATATATTTCAGCATGGACGGGTTCTAAGACGTATATACAGAATTGACAGAAACTCACCTGGCGGAGTTGTTTTGTTCTCCGTCAAAGCATCGATTTTCTTCTCTAAATCTGCGAGTTGATTCTCTATTTTGAGAAGATGTACCTTGATGTCCACGTTGTGGCACTTGCTTGTTGTCGAAGTATTGGGAGTTTTGTTGGATGTGACTTGTTTAGATTTACTGTTTACTCCGCTCAGTGTTTGAAAGATCGAGCTGAAGTAGAGCAGACAAAATATGATATTGAAAAAATTCATCCTCGACCGGGAAAACTCACTTCCCAGCTGTTCAGTGTCGCAATATAACTTTCTCAACGTATAGAAAATCTTATTAATACGCTGTTCTGACCACGTCAGTATACAAGCAGGTAGATTTTTCGTGTTTGGGTGACTGTCATAGACAAGCACTGTTTTTGTTTCGTCTGTCATATCAGCTAACATTTCATTAAAAAATGTTTGTTTTATATTTTGCTCACTTCTAAATGTTCGCTCCCTTAAACTTTTTGTTAGTGCAATATTTCCCCAGCTTTCGAGAATCAATTCAGTTTTAATCCGCGGCAGATTCATGTCGCAATGTTTGCGAAAAAGTTGAAATCTTACACATGCGCTTAATGAGATGCATTTACACGTCTGTTTGTTTGAAAACCACAAACGCCGGGATAAATCGTCACAGTTTCTTTACCTTCTAATGGATCCTATAAACAATAAACATAATAGGAAGGTCTAGAATGTATGGTGAGGTGTAGCATTAACAAACAGGGCAAAAAATATTTTAAAAGTGCCGTGTCTTACGCTAGCGTCATTAGCGGCTCGCCGCGTTGCGAGAGGTTTCAAGCCTCCTCCTAACCCTATTCCCTCTCGACTTATGCATTCGTCACGCCAAGGCAACTCTTGGTTTTGTTTGAATAAAAGATTCCATCGATGCACAGAGCTGACTTGCCAGTCAAGGATGAGTTAGACGCTATTGAAGCGATAACCCAAGTTTCCTTAGAGATTTGTTGTCAAAAAATCTGGATAGCAGCAGATATGTCACGAATTTGAGAAAAGAAACGACATCTTTTAAAAAACATGCCTTCCAGCTCAGTAGACACTACGTAGGTAAATAAACGATTGATTGAAGAAACGATTGATGTTTCGACAGTTCTTTCGTCAGCAGACAAAGTAAAAAGTTGAATTTAAAGTATATCAAAATGCTCATTGGACAAAACAAACAATAGAAACAGAACAAAGCAAGCAATTACAAGGAAAGTTTTAAATTATTGTGATAGAAATGATGATGAAGCGTAGGTTGCTCCCACTGAATGTGAATAACTTCTTTGATTTTGAGTTAGAGAGCTGTGGGAGCGTGATCTAAGATGTTAAATACTCATCAGAACATAGATTGCGACATTGTTGAGAATTTTGTAAATGTCTGAAAATGTGAGAGGTCCTTTCTGACATATCATAACAACTGTTACTGAGGGTATGAGGGAGGTGCGGTTGTGAAACAATTTTAAATTTTCCAAAACCCGTTACAAATCTTTCACAGTAATTACCGGGTTGATATAATCGCACAATTGTATATCTTAAGGGTAAAATCAAATTAAATGTTTAAAACCTCACTGAAAACATGGTAAACCAGTTGCCAAATATGTGTGACATACACCCATATGGCAGCCACGTAGATACGCGAAAATCAACTTCAGAAACAAATATTTAAATCGCTCAAATATTTAAATGCGTAGATTCGACAGTGCCGTTAGTTAGCCGAAAATGCACACATTCACACGCAAACTCAATTGTTTGGCATTTTACGTCCAATCTACAGCTTATTTAACATAATATCCTCTTACCTTCTATGTTGCTGTTTTGAAGAAGAGGGCTAGAGTCCTCAAATTGTTGCATCATTCACATAAAAGCAAAGTTACTTGGCAGGATGATCAACGCCTCCTGATCATGCTCTTTACACAGCGTATTTCGGGGTTTTTGATTTGAGGTTTGTCTATTCCCATTTAGTTGAAGAGGAGGCTGTAATTACTTCGCGTAAGAGATCTTTGCTTAAATATTCGTATTCAACCGAATGGCGAACCAAATGTTAGCGGAATGTTACTAGTTCAGAAACATGTTTCTCGTGTGCATGCAGAAAAACGCTAATTAATTCAAAATGAGGTCTACTGAAAGCGACAACTCCGCAAAAATAGAACATTGGACTGTGAAACACGTGGCTTCGGGAACTTAGGTCGAGATTCAAATATGCGAAACAGGAGCAAACAATCATCTTGCCCCGACCCATTTTCGGTATTTTTAAATTCAAATTTGGCTCTAGGGCTTGGAGAAATAAAACAGAGGAAATCACATCGATGTTGAGAGATGAATAGTTGATTTATTTTGTTTTATTCCCCCTAGCCTCGGAGCCATGTGAGAGAGAGGTGTTAGGGGGTCTGATAGCGTAACCGCTGTAGCGCTTGACTAAGCATAAAATCACCTGAAGGGCGTTAACTTTCAGACCCTAAGGTGGAAAAGCCTCATGTGACTGTAAGGCCACCACTATCTCAGTGCTGGCCTTGACATCGAGACAGCAACGCAAATGATTCGCCATTGATTCATCTGGTGGAATGGCCGGAGTCAGCATGACAGTGAGCGGTCCACAACCTATTGCAAAGTCAACGCTAGTGAAGTGGGAAGGAGTATTATTTTTTATAATAACATTACATTACCAACGAAAGAGTGTTACTGTGGAGAGCGTATGGACTTGGTTCCGGTAAATTTTTACCTTAGGGTAGTTTCTGTCAACAAAGCAGTAGCCTTCTTCCTCAGTTACAGGTAATGCGATTTCCCACCTTTCTTTTCAAACTATTAAAGCTAGACGAAGCGCAAAATAAACAATAGAGTTGACAAAGGCTTCAGCAAACCGTCGGCAAACCTAACGGATTAACGTACCTTAGTGATCCGCTATAGCTGCACAAGGAAGTGACGGTTTCTTTTTAAACCGTCTACAACATGTAGTCGTTTACTTCTTAAAAATTTCTGAACTTGGAAGGAAAGATTAAGTAGATAAACACAACATGGGTTTGTTCACTTTCTTTTTCCCTGATAAAATAAAGATGTTAGTCTTTTAGAAGTGGGCGTGAAAATTCTGGTCAGACCAGACGACAGGCTTATGTTAAATTTGTTATTACACATCATCTACGCTCTATAATATGTTGCCCTACAATTCATTAATGGTTTTAGACCCGACTATATATATTTGGTGGGGATTGATCACTGCTCAGAGTGCTAAATATCAAACTAGCAGGGCGCATTCTTTAAAAAGCTCTTGTTTAAAATATAAAATATCAGCACAATTAACTCTCAGGAGACATGTATTTTTAAATTAAGTCTTTGATGTGAGAGTGGTCAGGAATTGCTGAAATTGTTGTCAACACATGTTTTGATGTTGTTTTTTAAGGTTTGGTACTTTTCATCAGTCTAGGTTTCTTCAATTTGTGACGCGACGTTTCTTGATTCGCCTGAAATTTTGCGCTTTAAAAGCGGCGTTTTGGCGAAATTCAGTTATTATCGATTTACTACGCGGTACGCATTGGTTTCGGTTTCTCTCCAAGACCTACCTAACTATGAAACATGGGCGAAATTGAATTTTCATTTGTTGCTACCAAATGTTTGACCACTGGCAACATTCGCCCGTGAGACTTTAAAGCCCTTTTCTCTCCGATCAACAATCAATCTTTAACAATCAACTATTTTCTTCAACAATCAAGTCTTTGAATATTCAAGTTTTGCCGGGCATATCACATGCATGTTGCATATGGTTTAAAAGGAAAACTTGAATGTTGAAAATAAACCTTGAATTTTGATTATCCGACCTACTTCTAGCTAGTTTCCTTGGGGATCTGTTGTCAAAAGGTCTGGATAGCAGCAGATATGTCACGAAGTTAAGAAAAGAAACGACATTTTTTAAAAAACACGCTTTCCAGCTCACTACACGCTACGTGGGTAAATAAACGATTGATGTTTCGACAGTTCTTCTGTCATCTTCAGTTCTGATTTATACAAAGTACAAAGTTGAATTTAAAGTGTATAACAAAATGCTCATTGGCTCCTGTCATTGGAAAAAACAAACAATAGAAACAGAACAATGTGTGCAATTACAAGGAAAGTTTTAAATAAAACATGATAAAGTTGATGATTACTAGTAGGTTGCTCCCATTGAATGTGAATAACTTCTTTGATTTTAAGTTGGAGAGTTGTGGGAGCGTGATCTAAGATGCCAAATACTCATCAGAACATAGATTGCTACATTGTTGAGAATTTGGTAAATGTCTGAAAATGTGAGAGGTCCTATCAGATTATTTCTGATACATCAAAACAACTGTTACTGAGGGTATGAGGGAGGTGCGGTTGTGAAACAATTTAAAATTTACCAAAACTGGTTACAAATCTTTTACGTTAATTACCGGGTTGATACAATCGCATAATGGTATGTCTTAAAGGTCAAATCAAATGAAACGTTAAAAACCTCAAAACATGGTAAACCAGCTGCCAAATATGCGTGGGATACACCCATGTGGCAGCCACGTAGATACGCGAAAATCAACTGGAAACAAGAATTTAAATCGCTCACGTGGCGCGACAAAATATTTCCATACATATCTTTGGGAGTGTTTTCATCATCAATTTCAAGACTTTGAAGCCAGTTTCTTTCCAGTTGAGTATTATTTTGCACATTTGCTCTTCGTTCCCGAAGTCTTTAAGGTGAACTTTGATTGAGAATGGAGCGTTCGGTGCACGGTCCTACAAAATATTTTCATATCGATCGTTGGGTTTGTTGTCATCGTCGATTTTAAGACTTTAAAGCCCTTTCCTCTCCAATTGAGCATTCTTGTGCACGTTTCCTGTTCGTTTGTACCTGGTTTATACAGATGTATTTTTATCAAGGATCAAGTGAAAACAAGGGACAACAAGCTAGATCATTTAAGCTACGACGACAGACGTCATTTCGAATTATGTTCATAACTCCACATAATAAGACAAAAATTTTCGGCCCTTGCTCCACATTCAAGATATCTGAGCAGAAGTCAATAGCATGATACTGGGGACAGAGGCAAACCTGACGAAAGAGGCTCGAGATTCTCATCCGCAGTTTTCCACGTCTCTACTTGGGACGCCTGGAAAGACGATGTTGATTTGGCGACTAAATAAAAAGAAAAAAAAGAATGACTCGAATGTTCCTACGGAAGTTCGAGTTAAAACTAAATGGTAATAGAGGTCAAGAACTTCAAACTTCAGTCAGAGTAGCTCCACTGCATCCAATTTTAAAAATCTCCGCCAAAATTCAAGTGCTTTTTTAAACAATTAAGAGTTTCGTTATGTTCACTATTTAGATATAAACTTTAAGTACAAACCAATCTCTTGGAGCAAACCCTTTCTTTGTATTCAAAATTATATCTTATGCGACTAATCTAAGTTCAAACATGCACAAAAAAAGATTTAAGGTTGAAGATCAACTATTCTCTTCAACAATCAAGTAATATTCAACTTTTTGCTCTTCTGATTCTTTTCAAAATTCTAATTAATCACGTAAGAAAATAGTTTGGGTCTTTAAGCTCTTGTATTAAACAGAGCCGTGAAAGAGAAGGCCTATTATCGTCCTACTCAGGTAAGGCACTTAAAGATTATTTCTCCCCTGAACTTGGATCAGGAATCCAAGATCTCACCGGTAACTCTATCACTGAGAATCTATCAGGTAAAACTTGGGAGTGGGACAGTGGTAAAGGAGTCACCATTTCCCTTGTTTATGTCAGATAAGTTACAGGGGTAAATTTAATGTCTGACAAAATAGCAAAGCAGAAGGACGATATAAATGTTACAAAAGAATAAAAAAAGGAAAACTGCTGAGAACTCTTTTAAGACACATGTTCCAGAACAATCACAGAACATAGAAATTTCTGCCAAAATCGATGTAATTCCCGATAAACATGATCACAACTGATGACATTTAATTGGATATCACTCAAGTTGGACGGAGGCAGGATAATTTGACACTAGTATAAGTACAGTAGTCTATTAAAATTATTGTGAAACTGTTTTGAAAAAGCAACTAAACTGAATTGCAGAATTTTCGTTGAAAATCTTTTCCTTGTTTGTTTGTTTGTTTGTTTGTCTTCTTTTTCATTCTACTGATTCTTTTGAAACTTCTAATAAGTATAATAAATAAATCATATGAGACAATCTACTGTTCCATATTTTAGCCCTTGTCTTAAACAGGACCCTGAGAGAGAATGCCTTGAATCGATCGTCCTATTCAGGGAAGGTACTTATAGATCTTTTCAGTTTCCTTATGCTTGGATCAGGGATCCAAGATCTTATAGACAACTCTGTGACTGATGACCAATCTGGCACAACTGAAAACCTTTTTTTTTTCTTTTTTTTTTTGGGGGGGGGGGGGGGGGGAGGGGAGGGTGAGAGAGGTGTCGTTATTAGAATAAACTTACAAGGGTAAATTTTTGTCAGACAAAATAGCAAAGCTGAAAAAAGGTATAAATATCATCAAAATAGTAATAATAATAAACCTCTTGAGAACTCTACATAGTTACATATTCCAGACCAATCACAGAACATAGAAATTTTTACTAAAGTTAGCGCAATTCCAGATCACCTTGATCATTCTCTACATTTCATTAGAAATGGCTGACGTTGCTCATAGTTTTTTTTCAAACTGTCGATCGCAAAATGAATATTGATACACGAAAATAAACTAAACGTATTTTCTCTTTCAGTTTATTAAACCCATTACTTTGTGTTAGACCCATTCAAATATTAAAGCACATTACATTGCTTTTTACTCTGTTTCACTCAACTATGTAGAAAAGCTGATAAACTATAGCTCATGTAGTGTATTCCTTGCTTGTGTATGTTTTTAGCTTAATAGTCCACGGGCCTGATCTTCATTTCAGCTCTCTTAGCGGAGTAACTACGACCCTTCCATGCCATCCAGTTGATACCGCTATAGGCAGACCCGACGTGCGAACCGTGGTAATAGTAGCCGTTTAAATTGGCACTAACACAGCTGTTGTACCACCAAGCACTATTAAAGGATGCGGCACAGTTGCCCGAGTATTTATCATTGTCGCGATCTTTGGTGGAGAATGCCATGTTCCTATGATAGCTCAAAGAATCCCCAGCAGTTCCTGAGACAAAAACACAGACAGTTAGCAAAAGTAGGCACAACACTAAACTTGCGGCTCCCCTCAAAGACGGGAGTTTAGGAACCAACAGAAAGTCCAGAAATTGTGTTACTGACTTTGGAGAGAAATTGAATGTCAGAGTTTTTCAGTCTCTGATGATAGAAGAGAATGCAATAAGTTCTAAAAAAAACAAACAAACAAAAAACGAAAACAAACAAGCAAAAACGAAGAATCTACTGTTTTGGGGGAGTAAATAACAGTTATAGTAACCTTTTCTAAGACGCTGGGCTTATTGGTCTATATAAAAACGAAAGAATCGCTCTAATTCGGCTGTATCTTTAGGAACCATATTTAGGGTAAAATAGACCAATCCACAGACTGTAGGCACTCACCTGTATACTTCCCAAGGCCAAGTCTGTATTTATTTCTTTCGCTGGAAACAGAGAACATATCATATTCAGCGTAAGCTGTCTTTCCTTGTGTGTCTTCAAGTTCCACTCGCAGTCTACTCTTTGTTTTGGTCAGGCGGTATATCTTGTCCAGTCCGAGCCAAAACTCACCATTTAAGTTTCCGAATCCACGTTTGTAATCCGCCCAGCTGCGATTGACGAAATCAACGGAGCCATCGAGTCTCTTCTGGAATACTGTCCAACCGCCACTGGAAGACTTTTGGTCGCAAAACACCTCAAACGCACCTAAACCATCGGGGTCGATTGTGTAAACTCCTGTGATTCTTTTGCCGGATTTGTGCAGCTCAGCACAGTTTTTCATAGCTGTGATAGACATCGAACATCTATAGTTAGTGTGATATATTTCAGCATGGACGAGTTGTAAGACGTATATACAAAATTGACAGAAACTCACCTGTCAGAGTTGTTTTGTTCTCCGTCAAAGCATCGATTTTCTTCTCTAAATCTGCCAGTTGATTCTCTATTTTGAGAAGATGTACCTTGATGTCCTTACTTGCTGATCCAGAATAGTAATTGTTGAAGTGAACGTTGTGGCACTTGCTTGTTGTCGAAGTATTGGGAGTTTTGTTGGATGTGACTTGTTTAGATTTACTGTTTACTCCGCTCAGTGTTTGAAAGATCAAGCTGAAGCAGAGCAAACAAAATATGATATTGAAAAAATTCATCCTCGACCGAGAAAACTCACTTCCCAGCTGTTCAGTGTCGCAATATAACTTTCTCAACGTATAGAAAATCTTATAAATACGCTGTTTTGACCACGTCAGTATACAAGCAGGTAGATTTTTCGTGTTTGGGTGACTGTCATGGACAAGCGCTGTTTTTGTTTCGTCTGTCATATCAGCTAACATTTCATTAAAAAATGTTTGTTTTGTATTTTGCTCACTTCTAAATGTTCGCTACCTAAAACGTTTTGTTATTGTAATATTTCCCCAGCTTTCGAGAATCAATTCAGTTTTAATCCGCGGCAGCTTCATGTCGCAATGTTTGCGAAAAAGTTGAAATCTTACACATGCACTTGATGAGATGCAATCGTCACAGTTTCTTTACCTTCTAATGGATCCTATAAACAATAAACATAATAGGAAGGTCTAGAATGTATGGTGAGGTGTAGCATTAACAAACAGGGCAAAAAATATTTTAAAAGTGCCGTGTCTTACGCTTGCGTCATCAGCGGCTCGCCGCGTTGCGAGAGGTTTCAAGCCTCCTTCCTATTCCCTCTCGACTTATGCATTCGTCACGCCAAGGCAACTCTTGGTTTTGGTTGAACACAAGATTCCATCGATGCACAGAACTGACTTGCCAGTCAAGGATGAGTTAGACGCTATTGAAGCGATAACCCGAGTTTCCTTAGAGATTTGTTGTCAAAAGGTCTGGATAGCTGCAGATATGTCACGAATTTGAGAAAAGAAACGACATCTTTTAAAAAACATGCCTTCCAGCTCAGTAGACACTACGTAGGTAAATAAACGATTGATTGAATAAACGATTGATTGAATAAACGATTGATGTTTCGACAGTTCTTCCGTCAGCAAACAAAGTATATCAAAATGCTCATTGGACAAAAAAAAAACAATAGAGACAGAACAAAGTATGCAATTACAAGGAAAGTTTTAAATTATCGTGATAGAAATGATGATGAAGCGTAGGTTGCTCCCACTGAATGTGAATAACTTCTTTGATTTTGAGTTGGAGAGCTGTGGGAGCGTGATCTAAGATGTTAAATACTCATCAGAACATAGATTGCGACATTGTTGAGAATTTTGTAAATGTCTGAAAATGTGAGAGGTCCTATCAGATTATTTCTGACATATCATAACAACTGTTACTGAGGATATGAGGGAGGTGCGGCTGTGAAACAATTTTAAATTTATCAAAACTGGTTACAAATCTTTCACAGTAATTACCGGGTTGATATAATCGCACAATTGCATATCTTAAGGGTAAAATCAAATGAAACGTTTAAAACCTCACTGAAAACATGGTAAACCAGCTGCCAAATATGCGTGACATACACCCATGTGGCAGCCACGTAGATACGCGAAAATCAACTTCAGAAACAAGTATTTAAATCGCTCACGCGGCGGGAGGAAATATTTCCATAATTATCTTTGGGACTGTCGTCATCGTCAATTTCAAGACTTTAAAGCCCGTTTCTTTCCAGTGGAGTATTCTTTTGCGTGTTTGCTCTTCGTTTTCGAGGTTTATAAAGTGAACTTTGATTGAGAATGGAGCAAAATGTAGGAAAAAATCAGCCGGCTGTTTTTAGTGTACAGTCCTACAAAATATTTCCCTATTGATCGTTGGGACGGTTGTCACCGTCGATTTTAAGAGCAAATGTGGCCAAAAATCGAACGTTTCAAAGTATGGTGGCAAAAGCCAAAAAACAATTCGGTTCATATTCTCAAGTTAGGTAGGCCTTAGAGAGAGAAAAAACCAATGCTTACTTCGTTTGGCTGAATATCGATTCATTTTCCAGAAAATCGATAATAACTGAATTCCGCCAAAATGCCGCTTTTTAAACACAAAATTTCAGGCGCATCTTGAAACGTCGCGTCATAAAATGAAAAAAACCTGGACTAATGAAAAGTAACAAATCTTGAAAAACAGCATCAAAACATGTGTTGACAATAATTTGAGCCATTGTTGACCATTTATTTACACAATCTAATTGTGTTTATGCGACCTACTTCTGACTAGTTCAAAAATAGGTCAAAAGTAACCCGTTATTTAACTATGTGCTACTCAGAATAATTGACTGAAAACCTGGCTTTTGGAAGATAGAGTATAGTTCTTTTCGATCTCCGAAGGATTTTTCGGGGAAATGGTTCAGCGCGATTTGATCAAATTTTAATGTTGGATAAAATGCGCAGATTCGACAGTGCCGTTAGTTAGCCGAAAATGCACACATTCACACGCAAACTCAATTGTTTGGCATTTTACGTCCAATCTACAGCTTATTTAACATAATATCCTCTAACCTTCCATGTTGCTGTTTTGAAGAAGAGGGCTACAGTCCTCAAATTGTTGCATCATTCACATAAAAGCAAAGTAACTTGGCAGGATGATCAACGCCTCCTGATCATGCTCTTTACACAGCGTATTTCGGGGTTTTTGATTTGAGGTTTGTCTATTCCCATTTAGTTGAAGAGGAGGCTGTAATTACTTCGCGTAAGAGATCTTTGCTTAAATATTAGTATTCAACCGAATCGCGAACCAAATGTTAGCGGAATGTTACTAGTTCAGAAATATGTTTCTCGTGTGCATGCAGAAAAACGCTAATTAATTCAAAATGAGGTCTACTGAAAGCGACAACTCCGCAAAAATAGAACATTGGACTGTGAAACACGTGGCTTCGGGAACTTAGGTCGAGATTCAAACATGCGAAACAGGAGCAAACAATCATCTTGCCCCGACCCATTTTCGGTATTTTTAAATTCAAATTTGGCTCTAGGGCTTGGGGAAATAAAACAGAGGAAATCACATCGATGTTGAGAGATGAATAGTTGATTTATTTTGTTTTATTCCCCCTAGCCTCGGAGCCATGTGAGAGAGAGGTGTTAGGGGGTCTGATAGCGTAACCGCTGTAGCGCTTGACTAAGCATAAAATCACCTGAAGGGCGTTAACTTTCAGACCCTAAGGTGGAAAAGCCTCATGTGACTGTAAGGCCACCACTATCTCAGTGCTGGCCTTGACATCGAGACAGCAACGCAAATGATTCGCCATTGATTCATCTGGTGGAATGGCCGGAGTCAGCATGATAGTGAGCGGTCCACAACCTACTGCAAAGTCAACACCAGTGAAGTGGGAAGGAGTATTATTTTTTATAATAACATTACATTACCAACGAAAGAGTGTTACTGTGGAGAGCGTATGGACTTGGTTCCGGTAAATTTTTACCTTAGGGTAGTTTCTGTCAACAAAGCAGTAGCCTTCTCCCTCAATTACAGGTAATGCGATTTCCCACCTTTCTTTTCAAACCATTAAAGCTAGACGAAGTGCAAAATAAACAATAGAGTTGACAAAGGCTTCAGCAAACCGTCGGCAAACTTAACGGATTACTAACGTACCTTAGTGATCCGCTATAGCTGCACAAGGAAGTGACGGTTTCTTTTTAAACCATCTACAACATGTAGTCGTTTACTTCTTAAAAATTTCTGAACTTGGAAAGAAAGATTAAGTAGATAAGCACAACATGGGTTTGTTCACTTTCTTTTTCCTGGTAAAATAAAAATGTTAGTCTTTTAGAAGTGGGGCGTGAAAATTCTGGTCAGACCAGACAACAGGTTATGTTAAATTTGTTATTACACATCATCTACGCTCTATGATATGTTGCCCTATAATTCATTGATGGTTTTAGACCCGACTATATATATTTGGTGGGGATTGATCACTGCTCAGAGTGCTAAATATCAAACTAGCAAGGCGCACTCTTTAAAAAGCTCTTGTTTAAAATATACAATATCAGCACAATTAACTCTCGGGAGACATGTATTTTTACCTTAAGTCCTTGATGTGAGAGTGGTCAGGAATTGCTGAAATTGTTGTCAAAACATGTTTTGATGTCGTTTTTTAAGGTTTGGTACTTTTCATCAGTCTAGGTTTCTTCAATTTGTGACGCGACGTTTCTTGACTCGCCTGAAATTTTGAGCTTCAAAAGCGGCGTTTTGGCGAAATTTAGTATCGATTTACTACGCGGTACGCATTGGTTTCGGTTTCTCTCCAAGACCTACCTAACTATGACATATGGGCGAAATTGAATTTTCATCTGTTGCTACCAAATGTTTGACCACTGGCAACATTCGCCCGTAAGACTTTAAAGCCCTTTTCTCTTCGATCAACAATCAATCTCTAACAATCAACTATTTTCTTCAACAATCAAGTCTTTGAATATTCAAGTTTTGCCGGGCATATCACATGCATGTTGCATATGGTTTAAAAGGAAAACTTGAATGTTGAAAATAAACCTTGAATTTTGATTATCCGACCTACTTCTAGCTAGTTTCCTTGGGGATCTGTTGTCAAAAGGTCTGGATAGCAGCAGATATGTAAGGAGTTTAAGAAAAGAAACGACATTTTTTAAAAAACACGCTTTCCAGCTCACTGCACGCTACGTGGGTAAATAAACGATTGATGTTTCGACAGTTCTTCTGTCATCCTCAGTTCTGATTTATACAAAGTACAAAGTTGAATTTAAAGTGTATAACAAAATGCTCATTGGCTCCTGTCATTGGAAAAAACAAACAATAGAAATAGAACAATGCGTGCAATTACAAGGAAAGTTTTAAATAAAACATGATAAAGTTGATGATTACTAGTAGGTTGCTCCCATTGAATGTGAATAACTTCTTTGATTTTAAGTTGGAGAGTTGTGGGAGCGTGATCTAAGATGCCAAATACTCATCAGAACATAGATTGCTACATTGTTGAGAATTTTGTAAATGTCTGAAAATGTGAGAGGTCCTATCAGATTATTTCTGATACATCAAAACAACTGTTACTGAGGGTATGAGGGAGGTGCGGTTGTGAAACAATTTAAAATTTACCAAAACTGGTTACAAATCTTTTACATTAATTACCGGGTTGATACAATCGCATAATGGTATGTCTTAAAGGTCAAATCAAATGAAACGTTAAAAACCTCAAAACATGGTAAACCAGCTGCCAAATATGTGTGGGATACATTGCAGCAGCCACGTAGATACGCGAAAATCAACTGGAAACAAGAATTTAAATCGCTCACGCGACGCGACAAAATATTTCCATACATATCTTTGGGACTGTTGTCATCACCAATTTCAAGACTTTGAAGCCAGTTTCTTTCCAGTTGAGTATTCTTTTGCACATTTTCTCTTCGTTTCCGAGGTCTTTAAGGTGAACTTTGATCGAGAATAGAGCGTACGGTGTGCGGCCTACAAAATATTTTCATATCGATCGTTGGGTTTGTTGTCATCGTCGATTTTAAGACTTCAAAGCCCTTTCTTCTCCAATTGAGCATTCTTGCGCACGTTTCCTATTCGTTTGTACCTGGTTTATACAGATGTATTTATATCAAGGATCAAGTGAAAACAAGGGACAACAAGCTAGATCATTTAAGCTACGACGACAGACGTCATTTCAAATTATGTTGATAACTCCACGTAATAAGGCAAAAATTTTCGGCCCTTGCTCCACATTCAAGATATCTGAGCAGAGGTCAATAGCATGATATTGGGGACAGAGGCAAACCTAACAAAAGAGGCTCGAGATTCTCATTCGCAGTTTTCCACGTCTCTTCTTGGGACGCCTGGAAAGACGATGTTGATTTGGCGACTAAATAAAAAGAAAAAAAAGAATGACTCGAATGTTCCTACGGAAGTTCGAGTTAAAACTAAATGGAAATAGAGGTCAAGAACTTAAAACTTCAGTCAGAGTAACTCCATTGCTATGCAATTTTAAAAATCTCTGCCGAAATTCAAGTGCTTTTTTAAACAATTAAGAGTTTCGTTATGTTTACTATTTAGATATGAATTTTAAATATAAACCAATCTCTTGAAGCAAACCCTTTCTTAGTATTCAAAATCATATCCTATGTGACTAATCCAAGTTCAAACATGCACAAAAAAAAAAGATTTAAGGTTGAAGATCAGCTATTCTCTTCATCAATCAAGTATTTGAGTATTCAATCAAGTATTCAAGTATTTCAAGTTTTGCCGGGCTTATCTCTTGAATGTTGCATATGGTTTAATAGTATAACTTAAATGCTGAAAATAAGCCTTGAATTTTGGCGAAGATCTAACCACATACATACTATCTACATTATAACAACTTACCAGATGAACACTTAAACGGAGGAATGACTTTTGCACTTTTCTTTCTTTTATAGAAGCAGATTATTTCTAAACGGAGTGCAGAATTGGACACATAAGTAGAAAAGAGTACAATAGTTCCTCATAAGGAGATATTACGCTCTTAAATGGGTTGGGTTGCTTCACTATGTCTGGGCTACAATGAATAATTTTGCATGAGTCCGTCCAAATCAACAGGTCTAAGCTCGCTGGTTAAAGTAATACAGTTTTAAGTCAGTATTTTCGTATTTGAAAACATCATCATTTATTTTTGCTCTTCTGATTTGTTTCAAAATTCTAATTAATCATGTAAGAAAATATTTTGGGTCTTTAAGCTCTTGTAGTGAACAGAGCCGTGAAAGAGAAGGCCTATTATCGTCCTACTCAGGTAAGGCACTTAAAGATTATTTTTCCCCTGAACTTGGATTAGGAATCCAAGATCTCACCGGTAACTCTATCACTGAGAATCTATCAGGTAAAACTGAAAACCTTTCGTGAGTGGGACGGTGGTAAAGGAGTCACCATTTCCCTTGTTTATGTCAGATAAGTTACAGGGGTAAATTTAATGTCTGACAAAATAGCAAAGCAGAAGGACGATATAAATGTTAAAAAAGAATGAAAAAAGGAAAACTGCTGAGAACTCTTTTAAGACACATGTTCCAGAACAATCACAGAACATAGAAATTTCTGCCAAAATCGATGTAATTCTCGATAAACATGATCACTACTGACATTTAATTGAATATCGCTCAAGTTACGAGGAAATTTTGTCAGTTTCAAGCTTTCGATCGTAAAACCAATAGAGATACATGAAAGACAACTAAACGTATTTCTCTCTCACTTTTTTAATAAATCCATAACTTTGTGTCAAACTCATTCAAATATTAAAGCACATTACATTGCTTTTCATTCTGTGTCACTCAAACATGTAGGGAAGTTTATAAACTATAGCTAATATAGTGTATTTCTTATTTGAGTATCTTTAATTTCTAGCTTAAAAGTCCACGGGCCTGATCTTCATTTCAGCTCTCTTAGCAGAGTAACTACCACCCTTCCATTTCTCCCAGTTGATACCACGCCAAGGGGCCGAAGTATGCTGACCGTGGTAATAGTAGCCGTTTAAGTTGACATCGACACAGCCTTTGTACCACCAAGCACTACTATATTTTGCGGCACAGTTAATCGAATAATCATCATTGTCGCGATCTTTGGTGGAGAATGCCATATTTCGATGATAGCTCAAGGAATCACCAGCAGTTCCTGAGACAAAAACACCGACAGTTAACAAAAGTAGGCACAACACCAAACTTGCGGCTCCCCTCAAAGGCGGGAGTTCGGAAACCATCAACAAGTCCAGAAATTGTGTGTTAGCTCAAAACGAACAAGCAAACAAAAAAAAAAAGAAAAAAAAACGAAGAATCTACTGCTTTGGGGATCTGGAGCAAATAACAGAAATAGTACCCTTTTCTGTGACGCTAGGCTTATTGGTCCGTTTAAAAATGAAAGAATCGCTCTAATTCGGTTGTATCTCTATGGGAACTATGTTTTGGGTAAAATAGACCAATCCACAGATTGTAAGCACTCACCTGTATACCTCCCAAGGCCAAGTCTGTATTTGCTTCTTTCGCTGGAAACAGAAAACATGTCATATTCAGCGTAAGCTGTCTTTCCTTGTGTGTCTTCAAGTTCCACTCGCAGTCTACTCTTTGTTTTGGTCAGGCGGTGTATCTTGTCCAGTCCGAGCCAAAACTCACCATTTAAGTTTCCGAATCCACGTTTGTAATCCGCCCAGGCGCGATTGACGAAATCAACGGAGCCATCGAGTCTCTTCTGGAACACTGTCCAGCCCCCACTAGAAGATGTTTGGTCGCAAAACACCTCAAACGCACCTAAACCATCGGGGTCGATTGTGTAAACTCCTGTGATTCTTTGGCCGGATTTATACAGCTCAGCACAGTTTTTCATAGCTGTCGAGAGACATCAAACAACTATAGTTAGCATGATATATTCCAGCATAGATGAGTATTAAGACGTATATATAAAATTGACAGAAACTCACCTGGCAGAGTTGTTTTGTTTCCCGTCAAAGCGTCGATTTTCTTCTCTAATTCGGCCAGTTGATTCTCCATTTTGAGAAGATGTGCCTTGATGTCCTTATTTGCTGGTCCAGAATAATAATTGTTGAAGTGAACGTTGTGGCACTTGCTTGATGTCGAAGTATCGGGAGTATTTTTTGCTGTGTTGCTTTGACCTCTTGTTGTTTTAAAACTTAAGCTGCAATAGAGCAGACAAAATAAAATCTTTACAAAAATCATTATGGACTAGGAAAGTGTACTTTGAAGCTGCTATCGTAAAATCATACGCTCCAATACCGGAGAATCTAATTTATACGCTTTCTTTGGTGACGACGTCGGTTCACAAGGAATAAGATACTTTGTGTTTGGGTGACTGCGATAGTCAAGCATATCCGCTGTTGCTTAAGGGTAAGAGGGTTAATTCCAGTTGGGCAATTTATTTTAAAATGTTGGTTTCGTATTTCATTCACTTCAAAATTTTGCTTCTTCAAATGCTTTGCTTCCACAAAATTTCATGAATTATGAAATCTGTTCTAATACGCGGCAATTTTATGATGTCATGCTCGCAAAAGGAGTTAAAATTTTACAAAACTACTCACTACGCAGCTACTATCGTAAAATGATACGCTCCAAGATTAGAGTCTGAGTAATACGCTCTTGTGACTGCGTCAGTTCACAAGGAAGCAGACAAAGTCAAGCACATCCGCTGTTGCTTAACTCCTTATACCCTAACATCAGTATGCATATTCTCCATACTGGGCTGTTCATTTCTTAAGGTGCTGACAAGGAGAATTTGTTTAACAATCAAGAGCTTCTTTAGTTGGTGATCATTTCCTTTATTCTTGCGACCTTGAGTGCCTGAGGGGTGATATTGTATGGAGAGTTAATTAGATGTTTGTCACTCTCAGGCCGGTTAAAGGGTTTAGGGCAAGTGAGTTTATTTCTGGTTGAGTAAACGTATTCAAAATGTTAGTTTTATACTTCACTCACCTCAAAACGTTTGATCCTTTAATGTTTCGCAACTATATCTTTTCATCAGATTTGTGAATAGCTGCAGTTTGATACGTGGCAATGTCGACGTCATGTTGTCATGTTCGTAAAGGAAGTTGAACTCTTACAAAACTACTATGAGAGGCGATTACATCTGTTTGTCTGAAAACCTACAACAAAATCCGCACAATTTCTTTAACTTCTTATAGAACCTATGATACTCACAAGTTCGAAGTAATTCATATGTTTTGTAGAACAGAATACACAGTTATGGAAGATCTAGAATGTATTGTGAGGTGAAGCGTTTTAAAAAGGCAAGAATTATTTTGTACCATCGCGAGAGGTACCAAGCCTCCTTCCCACTCCCTCTCGACTTATGCATTCGTCATGCCTGCTGCACACCTAACGGGAATACCGGCTTACGTTAAACAGAGGAATTAATGAATCACTGATTGACTGCTTGAAGAAGTATGGGGGGTTTGTAGAGAGCTAAACTGCCTGTTTAAGACAAAAAAAAACTCATAGAATATTTTAGTTTTCTAGTATCAAGACAATTTATCCTCCCGTTGTGTAGTCCCTTGCCAGTATCTGAGGATTGAATCTTGTCATATTTCTTTTTCACAGTGAGACATGATAGAAGTTGAACTGTTTTGATCTTCTCAACAAGAGAGGAACAGAACTAGAATTTTTCAACCGTGGGGTTATGGTTTTGCATTCTAAGCACCTTACATTAAGTGATTTATACCATTGCTCTACCTTGTGTATTAGTGGGCTTCCATTAGCTCAATGCAAAGAACAGCCAAATGGAGTCTAGCATTGCTAAAGATGTATTTCACACAGATTCTTCTGATTCATATGTTTCCACAACATTTAAATATCATGTTTGTATTGTGATAACTTAACATGAGATTCTCTTAGAGGTAGTGGTCACTGGCAGTCCTAAGATCACACTCCTCAGCAATTCCACCTACATTACACTTATCTTGTCTGTTGAACTTTCTTAGCCTAAATACTAAATTAGGAGTTAATTGCATGTACCTTACTGCCTCAGTTGACCAAGAAGATGCTCATCTTCATCTGGTTTGGTGCAAATTATAATCTTAAATGATCTAACCCCTTTACTGATCCCTCGTTGCTTAGATTGCAAGCCCTTTAGGGGCCCCAGTTCTTCTCTACTGAATCACATTTCTCTTAGAGTTCACTGTTTGAGGTTGGCAAATTGATTGAATTCTTGTATGGCTTTGAATTTGTAGAGCTGCATTCACAACTGTGCCATAGACTAAAAAAAGATCACCCAGCTGGCATAATTTTAAATTGTTTATCAACTAGTGCTTGTTCATTAGGAGGCTTGTTAGGGAGCAATCAAGCTAAAAAACTGTTTGGGAAACGGATTTCTGGAAACTGATTTCTGGAATCTCAACTGGAAATTGACTACTCATCAAAGGAGACTTTTATTCAGTGAGAGATAGTAGTTTTCTTCCTTCACCAATGATTGATTTCAAATCTATGTGAACAGCTCTTAAAAAGAAATACAAAAAACTTTGCTGAATGGAAAGAAATATCATTTTGTCTTTTAAAGGCACATGATAGCATAACAATCTACTTATATCCAAATGTGTCCAAGTATTGATTTATTGTCTCCCTGACTTGTTTCCCACCTTCACTCATTGTCGGTAAGTCATCGCTGTTTTCAACATCAAGGTCCACATCATTGTGAATGAAAACAGGCTCAATGGTTGCATCATCTTCCATTTCCAAGCACAGATTGTGTAGAACACAGCATGCGATAACAGTGGTAGGTACCCTTAAGGTGTCCTCCTTCATTGTCTCTAACAGACACCTCCAGCGACCCCTAAGCAATCCAAATGTCTGCACAATTTTTTCCCTTGCTGAGCTAAGGGCTGTGTTAAAATTATTCTGAGCAGCAGAAATATTTGGAGTTTGTGAATAGGGGGTCATAAGCCAAGAATTTAGGTCAAAATTCGAGTTACCGACAAGAAGGGGCTTTACATCATTACCATCAATTATTCGACTTGGTGCATTCAAGATCACGCCATTTTGAATGTCACGCTGTAACGCACTGCTGCGAAGCATCTGTGCAAAACTCATGGCACCAGGGAATCCAGCACTGGCGTGGATAAACTTGCAGTTACTATCAGCTACGCCTAAAACAAGAACGCTGTAGAAAACTTTCTTCCCCAAAAAATTGTACTTGTTTTCTTTCGGTGCGATAATTTTTACGTGGGTTCCATCCAAAGCACCGATCACATGGGGAAACATTGAAATGTCTTCAAACTCGCTGACAACCTTTCCTACTTCAACCTCGCTTTTCGGAAACTTGATAAAACTCGCCGCTTTTCTTCTCAAAATATCACAAAATTCATTCTTAACCACATTGGCCGTAGATTTGGGAAGGCCAAAATTAACTCCACAAGCAGTATAACAACTTCCAGTTGCAAGACGGTTCAAAGCGACGGCAACTCTCTTTTCTAAAGAGACTGACGGTCTCATGTTCGTATCTTGCCTAGATAACTCAGAACGAACTGTCTCACAGATTTTGAAAAATGTCTTTCTTGAGACATGGAAATTCTGATACCATGTTTCCTTGGGAAGATTTCCAGCGAGTAATTCCTCGAACATGAATTGATCTCTTTGAAGGACCCAGACACGCTTTAGTGGACCGGCTGGTTCAGGTTTTTGCAATTTTTGCGTGAGCTTTCTGTGTTCCATGTACGCAATTAACGCCATCAATGTTCGAATCCTTCGCTTTTTGAGTGTTCGATACCTTCGTATCAGGTTTGCCCGATGGTTCCGAGTCCTTATCGCTTGAATGGCAGCCATAGCGTTTAGGAAGAATCGAACTGTGTTTTTGTCAACAACGTACAGATTATCCATCACAAACACGATGAAGTTTACACTTTTCGCGTATATTCGGTTTGATTAGATCACTTCATCCGAAGCTGTCTCTCAATACACCATGGGGCAGATTCCCTCGCAGTTGGTTTACCAGCAAAATATTTCGGCGAATTTTGATGTGAGTGCAATTTACCTAAATAATCCCATCCAGACGCTCCGTGTTTTCATCGCCTGTAAACCTACACCAGTTTAGAATTGCTAATATTTTGCCCATTGTTCGTGAACCAATCAGCGCGCGACTGCGACAGGCTTTCTCACTTTCGCGTCCACCATTCGACTGGTGTCGATATCGAATGTGTTCAAACATGGATAAATCAGGTAGCAGTCCTCTATCAAACCTCGAACATTTCAGGTAAGAATGCTCTCAAACAGTTTATATTGCATTTAAACTGAGAATTTTCGATTAATTGTTGGATAAGCCATGAATTATTTGAATAAACTCGTGAACGGACTTAAACCTGCCTTTAAGCTCACGTCCACATGGGATTTCAATCGATGTGAACGTGTCTAGTAGGGTCTTCTGGTGAGGTTTGAAAAAAATATAATCTAGTTTTGCACATGAGGTGCACTTAAACTATTGTAACGCAAATAGCAGTTGAATAAGGAGTCGATGTGTTCAGATAAGTTTTTTCCTGTCCGCATTTGGACGAGCACAGGCAAACATTTAGTTTCATCACTCTATGAGCTGTTAACATAAGCAGGAGCGCAGATGTCCACTTCAGCTTAATTAGCGCCTCAGATGAACTTGGAAATTTTCAGTCTATAATTGATTTTGTAAAAGACATCGTATTCACACAGCTAAGGGAATGAAGGTTTCGAATGTTTCAAATTAAATGCAGCAAGTCGCGTTGCCGCACAAATGTCGTGTATACCAAATAACGTTTGATTAGAGAGGATATTTTCGAACAGGAATCGTCAATTTCACTCATTAACACATTGAAATAGCTCCTGTTTTATTTTGGGATGCCCTCAATAATCAACAATTTCACCTGTCGCGAAACAAATAACATCGCTATTTGAAAGTGAGGGTAGCAATTTGCAAAATAAATTTATCGGATAGTTTCATGAAACGAATCCACCCCAGCGGAAATTGTATTAATTCACCCGACACCCACGGAGCTACCCTTGCTAGTGTTTGCTTCATACAGGGTGTCCTCCAGGTATTGATTGCATGCTCAACTTTTCGATCTGTTTAGATTACAGCATCAAGCATACGTGAATAAACTTTGACTGTTTTGAGCATTTTTCCCTCTCACTTGTACGTTCTTGCGGTTTTTTGAAGGAAATTAGATTGCACTTACCGTGCACCCGAGCACTTACATAAACTTTCAGCGCTTATTGGAAGAGGGGCGCTTGATCGGGGGGGGGGGGGCGCTTGATCGGGCGATTAAAACTGATTCCGTTGTAGTTGAAGCTTAAATAGTTATAAATAGTGTGGCGATAGAAACAGGATTTTCTTGTATCTCTAGCATTTAAGAAGGCGAGGGAGAAGAGCGAGGGCGCTAATTCGTGGGAGGCGCTTGTCAGTGATATAATTTCCTAGGGGATGGGTGCTTGTTCGGGGGAGGGCGCTTGTTAAAGCGTGGCGCTTATTTGAGGACATACGATATGCCGAGTTAAATAAAAATTCGGTTATGGCTCTCCGTCTATTTTAGTTTGTAGTTCAACAAGTTTTACTTAAATGTACGACATATTTTAAAGTAAAACTTCCTGAAGCCTCGATTTTGTAGACGTTCCAGCTAAATGAAGGTTTCGCCGTGGTTATTAATTTTTTGCTGGTTTCTGTGTTGTTTTATCATGATTGATCAAAACTTTCCCAGAGCGTATAGTCAGAATCGGAGAACAAAAGTTTGGCCATGAGACCTTAATAGAAGAAAGCTCCTTCCGATAAATAAATCCCGACATTCCCCAGTATTCCCGTAAGTAAATGGAACAGAATCTCTCACAGACACATTGTGCCTTAAGCCTCCTCCTTCCCCTCCGTGGGAAATTGAAAGTGCAACGGTACGGGCACAAGCTTGTTAAATACAAAAATACAGCTAGTACGGGCACAAGCTTGTAAAATACAAAAATACAGCTAGTCGTTTTGAGCGGTTATTCTTGAGTTGGACTCAGCGTTTTTTTTTTATTTTTTAATTCGATTTCAGTCAGTTCACTGCCTCAATGCTATCTCCACCAGGGAGCGATAAAACAGGCGGCCCGAGTCAACCACTACTCGGCTTCCGTTCAGAGATGCTGGCACGAGAGGGAAGCACTATGTCTCAGTCCAAGGTCACCGACCCGAAATCCCCTGAGCAGGCAAAAGAGTCCCGATTCAGCGCTTTCACAAGCATTTCTTCCGATGGACAAGGCTTACCCTCCACCGCTTACCCATCCAGGTCAGCGGACTCATTCATTTCGGCTATGCCCATCAAGCCGGGCCGCTCCCCTAACTGGTCGGACGCAGAAACACGGTTTCTTATTACGCTCTGGGGCGAGCAGTACCAGAACATTAGTCAGCAGAGGAACGCGAAGGCCTGGGACGTGGTGGCACGATTGCTTAATCAGAAACTAGCGCAGTGCGGTTTTGAAACATTTCGCTCGGGTCAGCAATGCAAAGGACGGATGAAAAGTGTTGTTTTCGATTATAAAACTACAAAAAAGCGCATCGAGTCTGGTGAGGATGATAGAACGTGCGACTATTTTCAAGAGATTGATGAGGTGCTGGGAAAGACTTTTGTTAACGACGGCATCGATGCGATCGAGTCCGGTTCAGCTGTAACTCAAGAAGACGAGAAAACGTCGAATACTAGTGGAGAGAACGAAGAAGGCAACGCTTGTGACAACATTGTAGTGGTTAATATTCCAGCAAGTGCTGCACTAAGCGTGGAAACGACCACTGGATTCACTTGTTTTAGTAAAGAAGTCAGCCAGTCACTGCCCGAACACAGAGAGCTGTTAGAGAAACGTGAGCCACCCAAGAAACGGAACAAGAGGAAGGCCTCCGCAGAAGAGGACGAAGACACATCCATGCTACGTTTCCTGAAGAACTACATGGAGGAAAGCGACAAGCGTGATCGTGAATTTTTATTGCAAATGACAAGGATGGACCATGAGAGGGAGGACAGAAATTTTGAACGAACAATGAAAATGATGATGGAATTAGCAAAAGTGTTTAAAAGTAGCGTTGCTAATACACCCGATAATCTCAGGGGGAGTGGTTTGAGTTCTGCCCCTCACCATCAAAGTGGAGATTCTCGGTTTGCCTCTGGTTATGGAATGGGTTCTTCACGCGCAGGAGATACTCGAGAGACGCCATCGAACAGAGAGAGCAGAAAAAAGGCTAACGATGATTCGGCTCAAGACGAGAACGGTAAACCACATCAGTTTCTTAGAGATTATATGGAAGAAAGTGATAGAAGGGACAGAGAGTTCTTGCTACAGATGACCAGACTGGATCACGAAAGGGAGGAGAGAAGCTCGGAACAAACTATGAGGCTCATGTTGGAAGTCGCAAAAGTGTTCAGAGGCGGCAATTGATAGCTATGTTCCTTGCCGCGTAAGTTGTATATTTGTAGGGTTAGAGAGATGTTCATTTTTTTGATGTGACAACGTGAGGTGGTCCCTTTCTTTCGTATTACAACAGCTTTAATCTGTAGGAGTTACGTTACATGTCAGTTCTGTCTCGTTTCTGCGAGAAAGTTCGCCTTTCAAAATAAATTTAAAAGAAGTGTGTACTGGAAGTCATGGGATTCTCCAGACATCTCGATTCTTATATCTGCTCTATCGAAATGACTTTGCTGAGAAAAATATTGAGAAAAAGACAAATTTATTTCAAATTTAAATCAATTATAATTAATTTTGATTTTAAAGATTTTTAATTTAATAAAAAGTCAGAAAGAGAGGATCATTTTGAATTCTTTGTTGTTAGACATCCAGAAGCAAGGTATCGAGATACATGGTGTCGTTTAGACTTTAATGTACCATAACTGGAAATGCTCTTGCAGTCGAAAGCTGAAACCCTTCCTGTGCGCCGTTAAGTAAAGTTGTCTTGGGAACGATACGTGTTGTAACTACTAAAAAACGGTTTTGGGATGGCACAAATATTTTTTGTAATTATCTTATTTTCGTCATGTTTTCTGGACTACTAGCTGGTGTTCCCTTAGAATGGTTTGACAGACATAATAGTCGACGACTTGGTCCGTTTGACTCTCCCCCGTCCTGCATTAGAAAGGGACGGTAACCTCGGAACTTGCATGCTGGTGGCTCTTGAATTACGCGCGTATTTCAAACGGAGATGCTGATCCATCATAGATTCACCAAGAAGGCCTGATGACGACCCAGCCATCGACTCCGCAAACGCCTGAACCCGTCGTTCGGTCTCGCCCAATGGAAGCAGACTTGAGCGCCGGGTGTCGCAATCTCCGCTAGATTCGTTTACGATCGCGGGTTGGGGAGGAGTGTATCTGCGTATAGGTAAACCTTGTCTGTACGAGGGTGAGTTCTGCTCAGCATAAAGTGTCAATAGTTTTTGAACCGACGAGCGGGAGGATAAGTTGGAGCCCTGTGTCAACCTTTTTTGATCAGCTAATGTTGCGAAAGCGCTGTTCACTGGGTTTTCGAGAAATTTCATTTCGTTGGCGTCTTCTGTAAATAATGACTGCGCTGAAATTGACTGTTCCTGTGGAATAACTAAAACAGACCCCAGTTTTCTTAATCTAGACTTTACGATATGACTTTGTTGCTGCGTGGCAGCGTCTTTCTTGTCACTCTGAAATTCTTCAGTTTTGCTTGTCTGTGCGTCGTGCGTATCTTTATCCTTTGCAAACAGAAACTCAAAAATGTCTTCTTCAGTGAAATCTGCCAAAGTTTTTTTTGTTTGTTCACGATCAATATGGAAATCAGTTCTTGAAGAGTCAAACAAAAGCGCTGATCTTGTACAAAACTTGACTGAATCGTTCTGAAGGGCTCTCAGGTACTTAAGCACACTTGAAAAAGAAGCTCCCGCTTGTTTTATGAGAAACTGAGCGCAAACTTTATCACCGCGAATGAAAGCAGCTATTAACGGCTGCATACCAACGTTGTTAGCTTTATTAAGTTCACTTGCTCTCGCCGTGCCTCTTAATGCCTCTACCATCATTTTAACGACTAAAAAATTTCCAGACATTACAGAGAGTAAGAGAGTATTGTTCCCATCCTTATCAGTGATATTGATCCTTAAATCCATACAAAGCGGATCATTCAAAAGAAATCTAACCACTTCAAGTTTTCCCTGCAGACAAGCCCACGAAAGTACTGTGCGTCCATAGTTGTCCTTCTTGTTAAGGATTGCGCCCGCAACAACTAAACATTTTAAAATGTTCATTCGCGTGCGGAAGTCATAGAGAAAGCAGGAGTGTATTAGGGCCGTTTGTCCGTCTTCGTCCACTTCATTAACATCTACGCCAACTTTTAGAAGCATTTTTACTTGTGTTCTTCTTCCACCCTTCACGGCATTTATTAGCAGCATCTTCCTTTGGTGACGCGTCAATCTTTCACCCGCTTAGCCGATTTAAGAATTTTGGAAAACGTGCCGAAGCATTTGTCGATTCCGCAAATTGCGGCAGACCAAAGTCAAAAATAAACTTTTTGTGTTTTCTTGTGCTTTAAAGAATAAGTGTGGTTAACATATTCCTGTCATCAGTGGAAGATTACTAGTCTCTTCGCTAAACAAGGTGGATATAATTTAAAGCTTGGTTAATCATCGAGGGAGCTTTTGATTGACAGGATCATTTATTACAAAGGAAATTACAGCTTCGGGTGACACTTAATTATGTAGAAGGACAAAGGTGTTTAAGTCGATTGTACAATTATCGTGATCCTTCATAGTGTATGATATTAAATTTTCCTTTTTAGAGAGCGTTTTCATTAAAGTAGATAATGGAAATAGAAAAACCACGTTTCAGTGCATACAATCGAAGACACAATCGGAATTAATTTGATACAGATAAATAGTGGAAATGCCACGGGGAAAACTGCGATTTATGTTGAAGAAAAGTGATTATCCATGTTGTTACTTTTCCATGCGTTTTACAGGAGAAAATAGACTTCTCCATTCTAAATTGCGTTCACGCACTCAGACGGGGGGAAATGGTTACTGAATATTATTTCAGCCTTAACGTTATTGCTGTGAAAACCCTTTACCGGGTTTTTACATGATGAAAAGACAAGCGACAATTCCTTCCTTCGCATGAGTGCTTCCCTCTAGTTACAGTGGTCTGGTGCCTCACTTCGTTGCGGACGAGCACAATTCCGAATTCTCATTGGTTAAGGAGTGTGATTCATAGAGCGTAGTATAACAAAACTTATACACTCCTTCGCTCTGACAATGGGCTGACGCTCGAAACGTCAGCTTTGCGGTGGCCAATCTACGTTATCAACTCAGTTGATTAAACCAAATTAGCTTGTACTACCCACACCGACGCAGTACCATAGTGTCTTTTAAGACTTACGTCCCTCACGCCTTCGACACTCAGTTGAAAATTTTTTCCATTATTTTTTATTTTAAGGCCCATTCGATCGATCAATTGAGTTCGTTTCCCTTTTAATAGTTTTTCTCCTCAGAGTTGTTAATATACGGGACAACGCGCGGACGGTGCGGGACATCAAGGGATTTTCTGAGATTTCCCAAAATGCATTAGAATACTTGGTAACCTGGCCAATAAGTAAATCACCGCGAATATTGTGAATGTTTTGGAAATTTTGGCCTAACTTTTTTCAGTTTGCGATGATAAATATAGCTAGAAATACGAGAGGACTCAGATAATCTTCCAGATTTTGGAAATTTCAAGCCAAGGCATGGAAGGCAAGTATTCCTAATTGCAAACCCGTGTCAATGACAGCTGGATGTTTTGTGCTAAATGAGTAGCAAGCTTATTATGTTTCCGTGGTTTCACATATATTGTATACATTTTACTTTCCTTGTAAAAATTATATTTTGCGGTTTTTTTACTCGAGTTCGTAGAATTTTTTTGATTAGAAATAAGAATATTTGAAATTTTGGTTTTTGAAGCAGTGTTTTTTTGTTACCTGAGCGATCCAAATTGCAATATTTACAGAGTAAATTCTACTCGTGTGGTCTCCGTTTATGTGGTGCTTAAACGACCAGTCACTTGCTCTATAATTACAAGGTTTCGTGGATATTTGATCTTTGCATAGTACAGGCCTATCATCTTGAAACTCAAACATCTGTAGGCTCTCGTTGTGTTTGACATTGGGCTCTTCCTGAGACTCGACTCATATCAAGAGTATCACTTTATCTTGTGATACCTTTAATACCCGACTTCTCGAGTCATTTTTTGCTGGTTCCCAGGAAGTTTCAGATAATGAGAATCCATTGTATTTTATAGTTGTGTGATGGTTTCAAAATGGCAGCTGCGTGGGTCTCCATGCTTTCATGGACGGTTTTTTACCAATTTCAAGCACAGTTAATCTCTTGAGTGATTTATGGAAATGCATAAATATAATTCATGTATGCCCTGTGTAGTTGAGGATAACATCACATTTAACCTAATCACAATCTGCTTTCATATTTCTTTCTTCTTGTCTCTATCTTCCTAAAAAAGTTATTAATATGTGAGGAGAGATGACCTCAATTCATCACTCCTGAGAGTTTTTATGATAGAAACTTTGCAATTTGATGTTTGATGTGTTGGTGATGAAAGTACAGTAATATATTGATTGGCAATTGTTTAACATAGTGATTGAAATATTAGAGATATCTGAAAGAATGAATTGTAAAGTCACATATGACAGGAGTAAAAGGGTTGACAAACCCGTCTAATATGAGGGATTGTGAATCAGGAAATTTATTTGATATCATGGCCACTTTGATGCATCATACAAACGGTACAAAGAGTATTTATCTATCTGATGTGGGTATCAGCATAGTTCTTTTTTGAATTTTTATGGATTAAGATGAGGAGGAGGTCCTTTGAAATGATAGAAAAAAGAAAGGAGGCCAACAGTATTAAGAAGTCCAAAAGAAATTAAAACAACTTTTAGACCATGTTTGATTTTTTGATATCCATCTTGTCTGCTCAGGTTAGCCAATATAGGACACAGGATTCACTTCATCTTGCCCACTTGCAGATTTAGCCTAACAACAAGAATGACTTATGAAAAACTTTGTAAACTTTGGCTTATTGTTTGACTTATTGATTTATTAGACCATCATGGAAAGTGGGATAAATCAAGAGGAAAGCAAGGAAAGCTTAGAGAAGAGGTATTTTGTAGGCTGAATATTGTAAATTTATTATATTAAAAAAAATATGTACTTCAGATTCCTTTCCCATGTAGGTCACTTCTGCCAGTTTATTAGTAAGAATGCAAAAACTGCAGTATCTTCAGGGGCCTGCTCTATGAGATTTGAGAGAAGCTACCTTTAATATTACAGTCAATTTTTTTGCCTTTTCTCTATTTTAATCATGGCTTTTAACCATGACCCAGGTTCTGTCTGCAAAAGAAGAAGTCCGCCCAGAGTATGAAGAATATTTGCTTCTGCTACAGCAGAGAAACAGGTGATTGAAGAATGCATTTTAGAAATTTTTTCATACATTCTGATTTAAAAGTGTATATTTAATAATACTCATCAAGGTTTTTTTGTTACAATAATAGCTTTTTTTTAATAGCTAAGGGTGGTTAGGAAGTTTTTGGTAAACTATGGAAACTTAAGCTTAGCACAATTGCATGTCACTGAGCCATTGACCTTCCCATGGCTCAAACCCACAGCTTGCAATATAGAGTACAGCACATTCATTACTGAGCCATTGCACTTCCTGCAACAGGGCTGGGGAAAAAATCTGCCTTTTTGTGCTCTTCAGGTGAACCCTTTGTAAAATATTCTTCTGTTTAATATGAAACTAAGCAATATGGATACCAAATGTTCTTCTTCTTTCTCTCTTGTTTTAATTCTGTACATGTATATACAAGTATGTTAGAGGTTGGTACCTGTGTTTGAGCTGACTCAATATTTATACTTATTTTCAATATTTATGGAATCAAAACAGAGTCATCTTTACCAGTTATAATATACCACTTGTCATTAAATTCTATTTACTTTATTAGCAGCTATTTTTTATGTTAAATTTTATGAATAATACAACTTTTCTTCCCTCTTGTTCTTTATAGACTTCTAAAGAAACTAAAGGAGAAGAATGAACAAGAGATTGAATTGGAAAAAAAGGAGCAAGGATTCTCTATTTATGTCAATGGTGCTAATGTAGAGCTTGGCCAAGCTTATTCCAGGGCAAAATCACGCAGTTCATCAAGGCATGCTAAGACAGCTGGAGGTGAAATAATTATATTTCATAAGATATTAAGGGATGTAGGAGAATTAATTATTTTGACATGATCAGCAGCTATCAAGTTGAGGCATATACTAAAACCTTTTTCATCAAGGAGAGTATTTTTTACTTGTTTACCTTATGTGCTTATTCCCCTAATTATGCAATCATGCACAGTACAGGATGCGTGATGCAATACTGAGGAGTCACCTTGAAATTACTTTAGTCTGCACTTCTTAGTCCACATAGCTGATGTTGTTTTTGTTTTCAATTGATTTCTTATTCAGATGCTCATCGCGAAAGAAAAAAAATCTTACAACATGAACTGGAAACATTAGAAAGAGAAGCTGAAGCGAGGTGATGAAGCTAGGACTTGTTATAATAATTATAGTTATACATCAGTCATACCTATGGTACATAATTAGCAATGAGGCTGCAAGCTTTATAGAAGTCAAAATTAACATGCACAGTAATCTTAAAGAAAAAATCCTCTATTAATGTCTATCTTTAGTTAGCAACTACACACCTACCTCTCCCCTGACCAAACAATAACCCGACTTGTTATCAGTTGTTTGTTGTTGGGTTGGGGGAGGGGTAGGGATGCAGCTGCTCAGATACTGACCTTCATCCAAAATCCCTCAGGAAAATGAAATGGAATCATTATGTTGCAATTGACCAAATATTTTTTGGGACAACAAGAAATCTGAATTAAATTTAAAACTATCATGTTGTATATTTTATTTATATCGGTACCCTAAATTCACAAAATTTGTGAGAGTAATTTTACATAATTTGGTTCATACTTCAATTATTTGTTCATACCTGGATAACATTTCAGTGTGGAAAACATAACCTTTACAAAGTTATTGAACTTTAACATTTGCTGTCATCATAGAATTAACAGAAAAATTTACCTCTCCACTTCAGGGATGTCAGAGTGAAAACAGCTCCTGATCCCACTCCTAGTACAAGAAAAGGCTGGAAATATGTATGTTAACTGTACACATCAATTCTAGAACTATAGAATGATGCACTAGCTTCTTGCCCTTAACCCATGAACAACTAAGGATACAAACAAATGATGCATTTTAGTCTGACATTGTTGGTTACCCTGTGCCAAGATGGAAAAAGTATTGGTGTGAGGGAGATACCTGGCAATTCAATTTTACTCATTTGATCTCCACAGAAACGATGCAAAGGGTATTAGCTATCTCACTGCCCTGAGAGAGACCTTTGTACTGGCAGAGACTTGAAATGTATCATTATGTCTGTCAGTTACATGAGGGTAGCAAAAGGTTAATATGTGATGTATGATCAAGGCCATAATCAATACATGACGGGTGAATTTTACAGAAAGGGAAGATTGATTCATGAATTTATGAACCAGCATGATATGTGATTTCCTTCCTAAAAATAAGGGACTCATGAATTCTTTTCTCACATTTTGTGTTAACCTTAAGATTTCCCTTAAAACTTTGTACATAGAAAGAGAGATTTGCAGTTTTCCCCTTTATATATGTTACACAAATTTTTTTCTGAAATGAATGGGGATTAGGACCCCACTTTGCCATCCTTCTATTCCATTCTGATCAATTTGGGAAGTTTTCTGCACTATGAGACTTAGTTGTCTGGCCAAAAATTGTCAGGCTAGGTAGCCTGATAATTTTGGGCTAACACAGACCTATGGTTCTGCATTGCTTACCCTGGTGCAGAGTGACTTGACTGCAGATCTATCTGATTGTTTTAGTAGATCAGGATCATCCCAAAAGCAATCTGTCTATATTTTTAAATGTCCATGCTATTGATCTCTCATTAGGATTCAATACAAATAAAAACAGTTGGAGGAAAAAGTGTGAGACTGAGAGCTCCAGGTATTATTCTGAATTTTTGGGTTTGACAATTGTAAAAAGTGGTTATATGGTTACTAATAGTTCAAATTGAGATAATCCCAAGTTCAATAGGAGGAATGGTATCTAAAACAGAATGGCTTTGGATTTTTTTTTTTCATTTTAGCTAAATTTTGGATCAATACGTCCACAGTTAGAAACCACTGAATGGATAAGTTAAAATTAGAAGTTCAGTAAATTTTAA
This sequence comes from Pocillopora verrucosa, assembly GCF_036669915.1. Lineage (NCBI taxonomy): Eukaryota > Metazoa > Cnidaria > Anthozoa > Scleractinia > Pocilloporidae > Pocillopora > Pocillopora verrucosa. The sequence continues at coordinate 11,975,983 of NC_089319.1, read as the reverse complement.
AAAACAACCACAATAAAAACATCTACACCTGTAGGCATATTTTATTTTGATAATTGTTTGTGTGTTTAACTTGAGTCATAGAAAAATTTAAGTAGGTTGTTTATAAAAAGTTTTACTCATCCAATCAGACAAGTGGCTAGGAGCTGTAGTCATTCAATCAAGACAAAAACATTCCTGTTCTTGTCACAGACAAGTGGAAGGGTGACAGTTTTTGACCCTGTTAATTAAATAAATATTCTCATTAATTGAAAGAAACCTCACAAACTTGTTATGGGTTGAAACCATCACAGTCACAAAACTTATCATTTTTAGGGAGGATTACTGGTAAATACAGTGAGGACTTTGAATCTGTGGCTGTGGAAAGTAGTGACAGTGCCTCTGACCAGGTGAAGATTTCAGTGCATACCTGTACAACTGTGCATAAATATTTAACAAAATGTCCTCTTTCATTTTTTCTCTCTGTTAATGACATGTTTTTTTCTGGTGACTCATTTTTTTATGTTTTTAGCTCACCAAGTTAAATATCTAGTTACCTTAGATCCCTGGTTGCAAAGAGGACATACTGATCTAAAGATTAAAAGATCTCTTGGTTTCCAGTGTCATAAATATAATGAAACAGGACATAATTAGGAAGCTCATTCTTCAAAATTGAGTATGCTTATTGTTTACTTAATAGAGTTTTTCACAATGTTTTAAAAAATAATTTGCTAAAATCTATGAAGCATTAAAAAACAAAAAAGTATTAAGGTTTGTTGTATTTCCAAACCATGATCAGCTTGCTGAAGAAAAAATAGCAAATTGCCAGACTCAATTTAAAATTTTGAACAAGTTTAGTTCTCAGGAATTTAGCATCAGAGTTGTTGTCCATTTACATATTTTATCCATGTCCATACAAAGTCACAAAATCATTATTAATTTCATGTGCTGTAATCACTCTAGGATGTTGCTGATAATGACCTAAGTGATCAAGATGAGTTAGAGTTTAACAGTGATGATGAAGAGGATGAACTTACTCTCAGTTTCAATGATGTTGAGGTATATGCAGCACTTCCATCTATAATTATGTCTATACCATTAGGGACATACTTTGCCTTTTTTAGCATAATGCCTTTTATTCGTTGAAATTTGTTTATTACATTTGTTAGATTACATGTATTGTGATATTCTCCTTGCCTTATTGCAATAGACACTTCGCAAGTCTCTAGAAGCTGATGAATCCATAAAGGAAAGTATTGAAGCAGCCAAAAAGGTACTGACTGTAACTCTTATTGGCTCCTAATTTACACAGAGCCACATATAGCAATTTGATTCTTTGCCATAGATTTTTGTATACTGTAATTATTAGTTTACCATCTAGATATAAATTTAAAGCATAAATGTGTAGTGATCAAATACATAGAATATGCTTTACCTTACAAATCGTTGAAGCCAGGAGAAAAAAAAAATCAATTAATACATGTATGCCTTCTGCTCTTCAGAGAATAGAGGAAGAAACAAAGGAGAAAAATGCCAACAACAATAACATTATTGATGATGACAATGAGGATGAAATTGAAGAAGAATTAGAAGGAGCAAATAGTAGTTTAAATCTCCATGATGCAGCTGTGTTAGAAAGACTACCACAATTGACAAGTACACCAGACAAAAGACAGCATGAAGTTGAAAGCTCTATAAACACTAGTAATAGCATTTTAGAGAGTGTGGGGTTTGGGAAAACCTCATCAGTTGACACTGACCATGTAAAAACTAAATCTGTGAAAAGCAAAGACTTGTCTGTGACTTCTGATGGTAATGAGAAAAAAACTCATCAAAGAAGCAAAAAGCATAAACATGAGTCAGTGAACCCAGTTGAGGATCTTGTTGTTCTTAGTTTTTCATCATCAACAGGTGAGTTAATGAGTCAGTGTAGTTCGTGTATTTGAATAAACACAATCGCACACAAAGTTGAAACTAAGGAGAGAAAGAGATGCAAGGAAGTTTTATCTGAAGCTCATTGTCCTTTCTCCTAAACCAATGTTGGAACAAATTATTGCATAGGCATAATTATGCTTATAGCTTTGTACAAGAAACTGTCAGTAGTACAGCTTCCTATAATTATGTTACCATAAATACCACTTTTTACCATTACATTTAAACCTTGTTGGTTATGCAGGGGCTATTCTTGTTGTTAATATTTTAATGTGATAATTCAATTTGCTGAATGCCCCCATTTACACTGATTTTAGGGAAAAGAAAAGAGAGAAACTTGTCAGCAACAAGGTAGGCATCATTTGTCATCTCTTAAGATGGGTTATAAAGTTACTGATTGTGGTTACTTTTCCTTGAGGATAAACATCATACATTTAACTAAGTTTATACAAAGTTAAGGAATTATTGTCCTAAAGAAAAGTCTGTTTTGTCATCTGTCAGAATGTTTTTGAAAATCAATGAACTCTTTCCTGTTTTAATGATTGCAAAAGCCAGCCATGAATTTGAAATGGATTGAATTGCTAAAAATTATTCCCAATTATCATATATAACAGAAATGGAGTGAAGTAGCCTAAAAATAAAATTTTCACTTTCACCTACCTGCATGCATTGACTAAATATTTTGCTTCACCTCCAAACTTGCCTGCCCATGTATGAAAATTGAATTGTCAGTCATTTCCATATTCTTGCTTCCTTATGAAAGGCGGAAGAAGAATGCAGATCCTTATGACGGCACAGAACACTTTTCATCCAGAGATGACAGATCCTATACTAAACAACAAAAGAGGTGAATGCTTTGATTTTCAAATCAAATTGATTATAAATAAGTAATTAGTGAAAACTATTTAACACATAAAAAGTATTTTTACTTATTTTTTAAGAAATGATTCCTAAGAGCGAAATATTTTGATGAATGATTTGATACAGCTAAATGTATTTTGGTTAAGGTTGACCTCAAGACCAGGCTTGTGGTAAGCTGCTGCATTCTATGCAGACAGGCATCATGCAGGTTAACTTTGGAGATTTCCAGAACAGATGCTTGTGATTGTATAGCTTGGCAGTGCCTTCTTTGCTTTGCTAATCTTTGCGGATTATTTCATATCTACAACTTTCATCAGCTGTTGTATTTGTACCCTACTCCTCCCACCTACAATGTAGATTAATACAGAGGGTCTGTGTAGAATTCCAGTGAAATTTCAGTGCAACAGTAATGGTTGGTTACATGCCACTTGGTGACCATCAGAAGGGCTGTCTGAGCTCCAGGCCCTACCATGTTTAAAGGACATTTGAAACCCAATATTGTTTTTTCGATGAGTGTAATTCTTGACTGATGATACCGCATTTGAAAAAAAGTGTTTAAGACTGACTGAACACAATCGGGTGATGAGGAAAGGTGATGTCAACAATGACATTGCTTAACATCATTGATTTCTAAACCACACTATTGACTGGGACTCTGTGCAGTGCCTAACCTACAGCACTAACTACTTCAATAACTAAGTCTGAAAAGCTGGTTTAGTAACTTTCAACAAACTCCCTTCAACAGGTGTCAATCAAGTACTACTGGCACCATACAAATGACTTATACATGACATTAACTTTACAAAACAACAAAACAGAACAACCTAACTGAACTGATGGATCCAAACAGTTTAATCAAAACCAACTTACAGCCAATAACATCCAGGAAGAATTGATCAACTATTCACTCGACTCTGATGGTAACTTCTGTTCAGGTTGTCAAAACATCAGCCACCATTAGTCCTTCTCAGGACCACACTCAATTGCACAATCAGACTATGCTATCAAAAAAAGTTGATTTGTCCTCTTGAAGTTTAGTATTTTTGTTAGATTAATTCAAAATTGATGTTAATTTGTTAAGTGGCAAAACATTATTTGTTGTATGAATACAGAATGAATTGATTTAAATTTTTTAGATCAGAAAAACACGAATCAGGAAATCAAGAAGTAACCTTGACATCAGGTAAAGAACTAAGTTTGTTTTTGATAAATCACCCTCTGATTTCTTGGTGGGACACTGTACCTCTGAGCTACAGAGAACTTGGTGGTGAGCTTTGCTCTGTAGTAGGTTCAAGTATGATAAATGTCCTGCTTACTGCTAGGATCAGGTCAAAAGCATCATGTGTCTAAAGGGTACACTGTATCTTCATGTTGGTGACAAATGTCTCACAGCTCTCTCTAAGAAACAACTGTGCTCAAAATTCTCCATCTTTCTTCATCTGTTTGGTCTAAAAGTAGTTTGAATTAGCACTTCCAATAATTGCAAGGAAATAAATAAGCAAGACTGTATTATTACCTAGAATAACAAATTGGAGAATAAAAATCAACTAAGTGCAATTTTGTTTCTTGTTTTCATGAAAGCTTCAGAAAAGAAGAGTAGACCTTTGTCTGCAACAAGAAGAATGGAACCTAAGGATAAATTGGATAACAATGCAGAAGAGATTTTTAAAGCAATGGCGGAAGAGAATCAGACAATAGGTGAGAGATTATGGTGTGGCAACCAAGCCAAAGCCCACCTCTGGGCACCTGTTAGCACAGCACAGACAAACTAGTGTCTTGATTCAATACTAACCCAAAAACTTTGGAAGGACTTATGAGGAGAAGTAGGAGGAGGAGGTGGAGGAAGAGGAGAACAAAGCCAGAAAATTAGCAAATAAAATTGAGGAAAAGCAAAGCCTCTGCAGTTCTCCCAGGGGCCCCTCACAGCCTATGAGTGAAATGCTTGCTTTGACGTAGTTATAACCTTGTCTACATTACAATTGGCCTTATTTAAGTTCAAAAATCTTGAGAAAAATTACTCTCTCTCTGACTAAAATGATACTCTGGTTAAAATGTTGTGTCATAAGGTGGTCAAATGACTAATATAAATTATATTATAACCCTTTTCTATCTCATTTTTTTAGAATCAAAAGCATCTGGATCTCAGACAGCTCCAGTAAGATCTAAGGTAAGTTCAAAACTTTAAAGCACTTTCATCAAGGGAAACGGAAACAGCATTAGCGAGAATGTTCTTCAATCATTGGTAGTGATAATTATTCTTGGCCATTAAGTACCATTCTCCTGGTACTTAAACTTAACATTAGGTGAAACATTTTAAGCTAGAATTGAGATTTTTATAGTTGGCTTACTCTAGGTAGTCATTCAGTCTTGATTTAGGGTGAGATTTTATCATGCCGATTTTACTTGAGTTTTTAGTACAACGTTTTCCTAGAACGTATCCAGCTCACCATTACATGAGGTTAAAAGGCCATCATCATTGGCTTCCTTTCCTTTGAAAACTGATGACACCATAGCTCTTGTCACAGAGAAAGTCAGAAAAATGGATGCAAGGTGAATGGACAAGTTATATTTATTTCCATTATTAATTTGGCCTATGTGTACATGGCGAACAAAAGGCCTATATTTTCCTAATTTTACGTCCAAGCCCCTTTGTACAACCACCTTCCTGTTATGTTAGTCATTTGACTCTATGTCTATGTAGTAATTAGCATTGTATTAAAAGGATTTAGATTCATTGTTAATATAACAATTGTTGTGAGCTTATTATTTTAAACATTGCCACTCTACCTACTACAACAGAGGAAGTTAATCATGATATTAAGCCATATAGACAAACATTTACCAGAGTGACAAAGAGGTCCTGATTTTTCACCCATAGGCAACAGCAAAGTTTAATAGAGCTTCTGTCCAAACTGGAATGCAAGGCTCCTTTTAAAGTGTCCAGTCCATCACCTTCTCCTCGACTTTCCCCAATGAAAGCTACTATGCCATTTACACCCATGACAAAATCTTCATCTATTGAGAGTCAATCTAAGGTAATAATGTGTATTCTCTTGTCATTTTGATGACACAGTGGTCTATTGGCTAGAATGTTATAATCTGGATCAAACGGTCTGAGTTCAAGACGTTGCTAGGTCACTGTGTTGTGTGTTCTTGGGCAATAGACTATACTCTCACAGAGCTTCTTTCACCCAAGGGTATAGATAGGCACTAATGAAATATCTGTAAAACACGATGAAATACAGGGAGAGGGGGGCAACCCTATTGTACAGTTTCATCCCTCCCAGGTAGAATAGCTTTTCTTCCAGTGGCTTTATGCTATGGAAACCTGGATAAGCTGTGGCTGTGGATAAGCTTTCCACCTCACAAGATGACAATGTATCGATCCAACACTATTTTGTTTGACTCTTTATAGAATGGTTTTAGCACGAGGAAACACCTTGGATTTTCACTGAGTGCTCTTTCAAGGGGTACTAACAGTTTTTAAGGGAGGGAAATGGCGTTCAGTGTTGTTCAATAGTTGGTTTCTGTTCCTGCACATACAATGTAGTGGCTTGACTCCACGTTTTCGCTTTCTCTTGAACAGCAAACGATGTATTTTGTTTTTCCCTCCAGGATTTCAGTGTAATGGATTCACTGGATGATGCTGAAAATGATAAAGCTGAAAGTGAAGAGGGAACAGATGTCTATTTTGAGATTATTTCAAACTGGGGAAACTCAAGTTATGTAGGACTAACAGAGGTTTGTAATTTCCTCTCTTGTACTGCTGTAACTACTTTTGAAACCGAAATAATAATCACAGTAAGGAGGTAGTTTAATTGGAGAAGAGATTGGCTCAATGTACCTAACTAACCTGATGGTTTATTTTCTCTTCACATAAATTCTTTGTTCTTCAGATTCAGTTCTTTGATTTAAAGGGGAACACGATTCCTTATGATGAGCACAATGTGAGTTTATCAGGCCATGTTGGAGACGGGGGTGTCCTTGGTAACTTAGCCAATGGGAAAACAAAGGTAGTTGTATGTGTTTACCTACCATTTATTATAATTGATTGTATTGTAAGCCAAGTTGTTGTGGGTTGCACCTTTAACTGCTTTTGCAAATGTTCCCTTATGTCTTACAAACGTGCCTTTTAGTAATAGCTAAGTACATGCACATGCCAATGGCGAATGAATTCTGAATTTTACTTTTTATTCTCAGACTACTAAAGGTCGGTATATGTGGTCATGTGGGTTTCAAACTAAACATCCAGTTGAATTAGTGTTTCATCTGCCCAGTGGTGACGCTACCAGCCTTGAATCTCACGGACTATCAAAAATCTCTGTCTGGAATTATAACAGAGGTATCAAGGTTAGTCACTGGGAAGCTCGTTCTGAACATTCTGTTACATGTAGTTCTGCACAACAACACAACATGCACTGTTATTGTTTCATCGTAATTGACTTGTCTACCTACATGTATGGAAAAAATTTGTGATTTCCCTGGCGTCTATAGTGACAGATAAAAAGACAAAAACAGGTGCAAGACAAGAAGTGATTACGTTAAACACTTTCTCGCGCATAAGGTTAAGAAAAAGCTAACCATGTGGGAGGAAAAGCTAACCGCTAACGTAGTTACTTAGAACCCTTTCAACACTGCTGATGTAGCAGTAAACAGGCCGCTTGTGACATATGAACAGCTATGTGTAGTGGCTCACAATCGTGGCAAAACGTACGGAGACAATTTGTTCAAGCATACGATAGCTGTCCTCAAATCTTATTGCTAGACTGAAGGAGACGCCTTTCTCACCTCTCTCTTGCTAACGTTTTACTGAGTTTATCACCAAAATATGTATTCAAAGAGAGGAAAGGGGGACAGGAAATAAAAGGACACTATATGAGCCTAGATTGGAAAAAGTACACTTTGCTTAATTGTCTCAGACAAAAGTTTTGTCTGAATGTGGCCCGCTTCTGAGTTCTCTGTAGTTTAGTGGTACATGTAGAGCACGTATAATCCAAAGGTCTGAGGTTCAGTTCCTCGTAACTTTTCCTTATCTTGGAAATGATTGAACCTATCTCGAAATCGTAAGAACCTCAAATGACTTCAATCCATGTATTGGATTTATCATTTGCCATTCTATTATATTAGTACTGCCCTTTCTTAGAGTTTTTCCTTCTTAAGAGTTTTACGTATTTATTAACTTTTTTAAGGAACTAAATGTCGGAGTTAGAGATGTGAGAATTTTCGTCGGAGGGGACCTTGTATGGGAAGGAGTTATTGACAAAGTAAGTGAAGTTTTGTCTTACTTTTGAACGTTTTTAGCTAAACGTTATCTGCTGAGTATACATGTACTTGGATAGCTGAAAAAGATAGTGTGTGATTGAACTGAACTTTCTATTATTTCAGGGGTGTGGTAATCAGGTGTTTGATTACTGCAAAGTTATTAATCTCATCCACACAAACGAACAATCGGAAGGAAGCAAGGAACAGGCACAGGTGAATTTATGAGCATAGTTAGTTTTAATGCAATTGCAATCTATTTTGTAGATCGAAGTGAAGAGACATGTTGAAACTATCATCTTAGACAAATCTGTGATCGTATTTCCTCGAGGTTACAACATTGTTTCACGCAAACCATCTGGTTAAGGGTACTTCCCCTTCTGCTTCAAAGCTAGATTTATGTAAACAATTCTGTTTGAGATTGTTGGTCCATGACGTACCTCGCTAAATTTTTGTCTCCGTTTTGATTTTGTGAGAAATTTGTAAACACTATGATAAAATTTGCAAATGCATTCAGGTTCAAGACGTTTACTTTTGCTTGCAAACAAAGACCATGAGGGTTAACCTGTTAGGTGCGCTAAAACGAATGGGCCATGATCACTTTTCTAGTTGACTATTGCTCTTAAAGTTAATATACTCTGCTTATGGCTTATGTAGGATCCAGAGCCTATAATTCGAAGTGAAACTGTGGTATTGAGAAGATCTGTCGATGGACAGAAAGAGGAGAACGAAGAGATGAGCGCTGCTGTTGAGTGTGATAAAAGTTCTGAACAGGATGTGAGCAGATGCAAAACAGTGTTGTTAAAATCGTCAGCTGAGGAAGATCCACAAAGAAAAGAGCGTGATATTAAGGATAATAGTGTCGAGCAATATAAAAATGAAAGGTAATGCACATTCACTCTGTCAGTTTCTATAGTACTCCTTGACAAATAGATTCTATGTTTCCGTGCCTCTGGTAAGAACAAAAGAGTGGCATACGAGGCGAAGCCAACTCGACGAATCTTTCATACTTGTTGTTATTGCAGACTGGGGTCGTTCAGTCGAGAAATCAACTGAGCTCTCTAAGGCACGGCATTCATGTAAAGCAGCAATATAGTGTAATTTATAGTGTAATTAATATAAAATAATAAATAAAATAAGATTACTTGCTCCAATGTGCTTTTTATTTAGACATGCTAAAGATGGCAAACAATCTAAAGAACATGAAATGATACCAAAACCCCCAGAGTCTCCCAGGATACACCCAAAATCTCCAAGACCACATCGACAGGAAAAGTCAGCAGAAGAAAGTAAGGCAGGCCAACAACAACAAGGACAAGACAGGTAAGAAAGTTTAGGTTACTATACTCTGTTGAAGGTTAAGGACCTGCTGCTCTGTTGTTGCATCTCTCACTTGTGGTCAGTATAAAATCTACCAGGTTTGCATTAGCTCTTGTATTGCCCTGTCCCAAATGATGCGTTTTCGTTTGAAAATGCAAACCTATTGATGCTTTTGCGCGTGTCATCCACCGTAAAATTCACGGAAACACTAATGAACCAGAGATTTTTTAAAATGATCTGAAAAATAGGGCCTTCGGAAACACGTCATTTTTCATTTTTTTTTTTCCATTTCTAGTATTTCTCGTATTGATATGATGAAAAAAGGGCCACCTAATTGTCGTTTCTATCGGCATTGTGTGGCGTGCTTTTATAGACCGTAGGGGAAACGCGTTTAAAGGATGCGTTGTAAATGGACACAGCGCATTGTTGTAGACATATGAAAACAAAACGAAGACGTCAGTGTGGGAAAAACGGATACGTTGAAACGCATAAACACTTTACAACTGACTAGTGTGGACCAAAGGACTAAAATTCCTGTGATGTAAATATCTCCAAGGTTATTGTGGCAGACCTCGTTATTTTGACTGAATATGCGCTGTAATAGCATGCAATTAAAAATGTTCGTATTGATAACATAACAACCAAACGACCGCCATTACATAGAATCTTGTGGTCAAGTTTTATTTTATTTGTATTTTATTTTCCTGTGTCATTATAACACTTCAAAGACAGCCAAAGACAATGGAAAATAAAAGAAGTACTAGGGATAAAATTGAACCAATAGCATGTGCATTTTGTGTGCAAGTCAATTATACAAGGAGCAATTCTCTGTGCCGGCATATCGTCCATTTGAGATCACAATGGGATATGGAGAACAAATAATTTAGTTAGGAAGTGGGTATTAAAACAATCATTGTTTCGGCATCTAGAACTAAGGAGAAAGCCCTGAGGTCTCTGTTAGCTGCCGACTTGACATCCAGCGATAAAAAACTTGAGGAGCAATATCTGGTTACCAGGTAAATAGTCGTGTTTTCTTTATTATGATAAAATTGATATTCATAAAAAGGTCTTCCCCCATAAGGAGAAAACATAGCTTTTAAGGGAGGGGTGACTCACAAAAGAGATGACAAAGACGAGAATTGGGTTGTGTGCGTAAGGGCGTTCCTCAAGAGTAAACCTGCACTGCTATTTTTACCAAAGTTTGCGTAGTGTGTATGTGTATATATATATATATATGTGTGTGTATGTGTTTTTGTTTTAACCATATGGAAACGGGATACCCCCTTACTCGTGTAGGAGAAAGAGGCAAGAGCACCTTATATTTCTGCAACTTTGATTTTCGATCTTGGATTTTCTTCTGCCGTTAGGTCAAGTTCCACTCCAAATCTTTCATCCTCGGAAGCTCTTGGGAGCTCGGATGTGAACAGTGATTCTCTAAGGTAAGTTGAAAGACCCTCTTAAAGTATTTGATACACACTCTTTTAACCTTTTAATCCCTAGGAGCGACCATTATCTAATTTCTCCTTACTATATCACCCCTGGATCAAACATTAAGATCACGAGAATAAGGGAAACGATCACCGACTAAAGAAGCTCTTTATTGTTAAATGAATTTCCTTGTAAGTGACTTTCTTTTTCCCTCTCTTTTTTTTGGAAGAGGAAATTCTGTGGCTGGCTCTGTGTTACCAAACAAGCCACCATGGTTAGAGTCGAGCAAGAAGAAAGACAAATCTGGGTAAGACCAAAAGACGAGTAATTTTTTGTAACTAGCTTGCTACTAGAGGTTACTCTCTAGTTTCAACTGTAACCTGTGAGTACGTCCATCTCTGTCGCACCGTATACGCTTAATTTGTTTCCTATTCACCCACAGTTCTTCCTCCCGTTCATCCTCAAGATCAAAATCCAGACCCATATGGCTTGAGAATGAACCAGGTTAGTGAATGATTGATAATTTCAGCCAGATTTTTGTGTGGGTAATAACATAATTTCTTGCGTAATTTGGTGCAAATAATCATGGGTAAATTTTCAAATACAACGAAATTGCACGAGGTCGTGGGGCGAGTGCATTTTGTAGTCTTGAAAAATTTTGAGGTGCTTATTTGCTCCAAATTGCACGAGAAATTACTTTTAAATAATTAACATGAAAATAACATCACAAAAAGATGAGACAGGCGAAGTTTTGACAGCGCGAACGTGCTATTTGTGGCAACTTTGCGCTCGTTACATGAAAAATTCACTCGTTTCAGCCAATCAGAAGCGCTTAATTATTATTTTTTTGTGTGTGTATTATTACACTAGATATTTAGCTGTATGAAATTATTATTTTCGCCCGTATCAGAAAATTTTAGTTACTTAACTAATGCGATCAGGTCCCAGCTTTTTCCCAGAACCTTCGTGACCATTGTCCAGTGGATTGGGGTGGAGGGTTTAAGAGTAATACAAACCGGAACCAGAGTTTCCTATCTGGTTTGATAACAGCACATGTGCAAAGATCTTTTTGGATTCAGTGGCAAAAAAGCGATGATCTCTCACCAAAATCGTTTTTTTTTAACGTCGAAACAACATTTCGCCATACATTTCTCTCTATTGAATTGCAATGTTTGCCCCCTGGCGATCCCAGAAATCTTGGCGCAAACACAAGAATCCTATTACCGGCAATTCATCCATTCAGGTTTTTCCTGTACTGTTAAGAATTGGCGAAAAAGTAGATGTAAAAAATTTTCACAGGTGTTGATCCAGCAAGAAGTAACAGTTTGACAGATGTCCGACTAGCATCAGATGATCTTTTCAAGAGTGAGAAGCCTCATTCCAGACCATCAAGTGGACGTAGATCCAGCACTCCTGGGGCCAGTGATAAGTCGGAGTCATGGCCCAGTGAATTTCTTGGCAAGTAAGTATGCAACCACAGCATCGTCAGTGTAATTTTCACGGCCAGTTTCTGCAAGCGTTCATGTAGTAATAAAGTGCTCTCGTAGCCTTGCGTTTACACTTAGATCGGTAAAAGGACCATATTCACCGTCCTTTCGTGAATGCTTAAACAATAAGAGTCAGTTGTACAGAAACACATCGGATTTACTTTTCTTTACTTAAAGAGTAGTTTGGGAAAATCACACGGTGCTCTTAAGTAATCAGATGCAAAATCCTTACATATGCTGGTAAACTTTTAAAAAGTTACATATAACCATGTTTCTTCACAGGGATGAATGTCTTCCTACTTGTTTGGATGGAAAGGCTGGTCAACTGGTAAGTATTACTATTATGAGTGCTATATACAATGTAATCTATCTTGTAGTAAACCGGCCAAACTGTGCTACGGCAACATTTAATATGCTTTGATTGTAGAGTGCTGTGCACAGCAAGAGTCTTCGAGCCGGCTAAGGGATGACTCATGAACGGCACACGTTTTTATATGCAAGTCTTTTGCTCAACAATATTGCGATTTTATTTGTATAGGAAGGAAAAGGTCGCACTGGCTCGGGGAGAAGAAAAGATGAGGATAAAGGGTGTAGTGAAGTTGGAACAGAAGAGACGGGTGCACAACATGATGCAAGGCAAGCACGAGCCACGTGGAGAAGGTAATTTTGAAAATAGTAATCAAACCTTTTCCATGCGATACAAGAATTAGAGGTGATATACTCGGGGAAAAGCAACAATTCGGACGTATGATGTTACGATCTCAGTCTGAACTACAATTATTGCCACCCAGGACCATAATTAAGAAAACTTTAGGTGATAGATCATTTATGGCATCTGCTCCTAAACTTTGGAACAGATTGCCATCAAATATAAGAGCAGTAAATGATCTTAAAACACATCTCTTTAGACAGGCATTTTCATGTTTGCTTTTATAGTTCGCTTTTAGTTAGCCAAATTGTATATTCTTAGCCTTTTATAGTTCATTTTCATATCTTATTTTGCTTAGTCTTATTGTATAGCGCATTAGATCATATCCACATGTATTTTGCGATTTCTGATTTAGTCACCCAGATCACATGCTTGTGTTATGACGCCTTAGAACATAATTCTCTTGGCACCTACGTTTAATCAATTTTATCTTGTTTTTCTTTACCTTTTATCACAGAGAGCAGAATTTGAGTTTAGAGGAATCGTGGAGTTTATTGTCTTTGTTTGAGAAATCACATAGAGGGCGAATAACAAAGGATCTTGATCTGGAAAATCATGGTAAGTTGTTTCGTGTGCGCAGTCAGTCCAGTTGCTAAATAGCGAGTTTACTTACCTCGACTATTTTGTATAGACAATAGTGGCTTTGGCTGAGTTAATAGGGGTGGTGTCGAGGATGAAAATGTACCGTTCCTGTGTTGGGTGATGTGGGATTTTTCAAATATCTTTCGTCATTGTTTTTTTCAGGTGATGCTCTAGATGAGATGTTATCAAAAAGAGAAGAACACATTCAGCCAATAACAGAACAGTCTAAGGAGATCGATGAGAGGTACTTCAGTATAATGTAAAGATTGAATTCCCAATCTCTAATAGGATGGGAAGTCTGGTCCAAGTTGTGTGTTGTTGGGGAAGACTAACTTTTTAATACAGACTTTATGTCAGCTAAAAGTTAGTTGTGCGGATGAAGTAAATTTTGAAGAACGTTCGTTTCGAGCCCCTGGCTCGCGTTGGTACAAATCTGCTTAGAGTTTTCCTTAATCGCTGACACAGGCGACATTATCTCTGGCAATTAATAACTGCTTATATCGGGTGTTGTAAAAGTAACTTGGACGCGTTAGAACTCTGAGTTCGCGAGCGTGTCTTCGCTAGATTACGGCAGTTTTGAATCTGTTTGTTTCGGCATCGTTTATTTGAACGATTAAATGCACTAACGGGTGTAAGAACTTGACATGTTTTCGTTTTAAGCAAAAATAAAACAGTATGTAGTGTTCAAAGTGTTCGTAGTCAATTCATGCAGTTTTCTTTAATTTTGGAATTTGAGTTAATTTTTTTTATATAGTGATCATAATTACTCGGATGGTTATTTCCTCAGTGGTTTGACCGATTTAGAGATTCCAACACTTCCTAGAGGAAAGCAGTTAGTGATCTACATCAAGAACACCTGGGGAGACAGAAACTACGTAGGACTCAATGGAATTGAGGTGTTCACAGATTGTGGTAAACCTGCAGAGATTATAGAGGTTAGTGATTTAGTAGTAAGTACTTGTTACCTCAGTGAGTAATGATACTAGGTTTTAGTGACAGGCGATCCAGGAAACAATGTTTTCTTTTAAAAGCATGACTTGTTGAATTACAAACATCAGCTACTGTATAGTTTTCCTAGCTTTCTAAATCAATGGTTTGAAAGCTGTTTTTAGATATCCAAGGAAACCGTAGTATTCTGGCTACTTATTTTCATTCAGTTTTGTTCCCAAGCTAAAGTCGAAAAGTTTTATTATTCGCAGTATTTTCTTGAAATTGATTGGTTAACTTTGAAAAGTTAGCTGAATCTCATTGGCTAAATACATATTCTTCTTGAATTTCCCTGGTTGTTCAACAATCCGATGTAAACTGCTTGATTAAAAGCTGCTTGCTATCGGTCAGATTAAAGCGGATTTGTTGGTCCTGCAGTAGACAATGAAGCCATGAAAATGCGGATTAGGAGCCAGCCAGATTCGAAATATTTGTTATCATTACAATTACAGATTTTGACGCGGTAGAGGTACAACTATACATGTTTACTTTGCAAGATATGCAAAATTATGATCGATTTTTCAGATCTCGGCGGATCCTCCAGATATCAACATCCTTCCTGAGTATGGTAATGATCCAAGAATAGTGACCAATCTCGTTGATGGGGTTTTTCGCACCAGGTAAAATGTTACTCTTCTCAACAACTTACGCGATTGTGTGTTTGCACCTGCTAACAGTAGATGTGATGGGTGACTTATCGCATTATTACATTTTATTGAAAGGGATGATATGCATCTTTGGCTGGCTCCGTTCACACCTGGAAGAAAACATAGTATCAGTATTACGTTTGCTGAAAGCATAAGGATCGCCATGATAAGAATATGGGTAAGCTCTTCATACGTTACAGGATTTCGTCATAAAAATCTGTTGCTTAGTTTCACTGGCAGTATTTTCATAGCCTAAGAGCAGCCCTCATCAATTGTGCTGCAGGACGCGCGTTTCTCCACCGAGGGAAGATTGGAAACGAGTCGGGGAGAGGTTTGCCGGGGGTCTGATCTCATTAATAGAAGACTTAAGCAGAGACGTTTTTGTGAAGCGGACGGCAACCGGAAGGAGAATAAAACTAACTCTGACGCGCTTTAACGTTGATGCATCGACTGTAAGTTCTGCGTTTTAGCATTTTGAACTAAACTGTACTGACCAAAAAGGTGTATTGAACAGCTGGAATAAGAGCTGTTGACTTGCGGCTGTCGTCACCAAAAAGGTATACTGAACAGCAGGAATAAGAACTGTTAACTTCCGGCTACCGTTTGCTCATCAAAAAACGATGGTGCTTAAGCTCCTTGTTATCAGTCACAGACTCTTGCAGACCTCTCCCCGGCTTGCGTTGCTGCAGACCCCGTACTTTCTCTCGGGCAAAAAGAAAGTGCATACTGATCGGCTAACAATAAACGCCTGTTCGTAGGCAAGAATATTTGTGATCCCGTATATTTCTGTCTACATAGAAAGGTTTAGATGTCCAGGGCATAGACATAAGTTTTCTCTAGTGGATAGTATTCCTTTTACTTGTGCATTGTAATCTGGCTAGAACATGAAATGAATTTTGAATTTTATTCCCTCCAGAATTACAACAAATCAAGAATTCACTCCTTCAGAGGAGTACGATGTATTGATATGACCCTGGATGGGAGCCTGATATTTCGGGGAGAAATCACACGGTATTGTATGCTCTTCGTTTGTGTATAACTATTTGTGTGTTTACAGTTGAGACTTGTCTAGGTTTGTCTATTTCGTGCGACAAGAGGCAGAAACAAAACATAAACACAGATCTGTTGATGATTACGCTGTCTGTGACTGAGTTACAACGACTCCGATTTGTTCTTTGTAGTTTGTTGCATCCTTCTATCCCTTCTTTCAGGCCAATTTTTTGCAGTGTGTCGAACGTTCCTCGATTATTTTGGATTTGTTTTAAGACACTTACCCGCTCAGTAATTCAGACGCATGGGATAACCTATCGCGATTTGGTCACTGACAAACTTCCCAGCTTTACACAGTCCGTTTTAGTGAGCTCCCTTTAATAGTTACCTTTTTCCGGATTGGCCGTTGAGGTGACTTTGATCTCGATTTTACGACCATTGGAAAAAAGTTGTCTTTTTTGTAACCTTGAGTGCGCTCTTTTAAACTGCAGAGCCAGTGGTGTCCTTGGAGCTAATTATGCCTTTGGCGACGTAAGTAACCAATTAGCTGGTATAAAAACAACTGTTTCAAAAGGCTTTTAGTCTTTAGTTTTCTTGTATTGGTTTTATTTCGACGGTTCTATTTTGATAGAAAAAGCCATATTACTTACATTGTTGGCATAGTTAATCATTTGGAAAGGAAAACTTTTCAGTTGCTTTGAGTTGCTCGAGTAAAGTAACTCTTCAAGCAGTTTCTCGAGTTGTCGATGATTCAAGTTTATGACGTTATCCCCTCTGAGCGAGTTACCTACCTGATAATAGTAGCTTTTCATCACAGTCCTACGAAACATAAATGCCTCTTCTTAATATACTTATGATTTACTCGGGAAGTTTCATTTTCAGGCGAGAAAATCACACAAGGCACAAGAATCCTAAGTACTACTTTTCAGTAGACGTACTACCTTCCTCCTAAACTTCGGTTAGTTGTGTTCTGTAATTACTCTCTGTGCCTTTTAACAGACAATTATGTTCACGATGGATGAAGACATACTAGAAGCCATGGCTCAGTATGACCAGACGTATGAGGGAGACGAGGAGGACGAAGACGAATTACTAAGGAGCTGTTACTTTGAACGGCCGTCCACTGCTGATCAGGCAGAGGAAGAGGTTAGACGTGCACAATTGATTAGATCTGTTGTCATGTAGTCCGATGTGTTGAGCTTCCCACGTCTGTCTGCGGACAAAAGAAACTCCCTCCAGGAAGAAGCCTTGTGTATGCATTATATGATTATTTTCTTGTTTGTGGCTTGTTGATTATATAAAAAGGGCTGCGCTTACAATTAAAGAAATTGCTTAGGCGAAGAGATGGTTTATTTTTTTATTCAGTCGCGGTAAAACAAGGATGTGAAATAAAAAATAAAAATTTATCGTTGGAATATAAGATATAAGTCCTCTACCTCACTTACTTTGCTGATGCACCTAGAACTGAAACGGCTGTTCATATTAATTTGTGTGTTTCTCTGTTTCCTGAAAGACAAGTGGAGATCGACCGCTTACATCGGCCAAACAGCATATAAAGAAATCAGAACCCGCTTCAGAACTTATTTCTGGAGGTTAGTCGTCTCATGACTTTTTATAGATTGTCTGCAACGTTGGCTAATCCAAAACATACTTCTTTGAAATGATTTCTCTTCTGATTTTCTGAATTAACAGGAGATATAACAGACAGTTCTGCTGACTTCTTAGAGGGTCAAGGTATGTTTTAAAGTATAGTTAAACAGCTAGGAGTGTTTTTCTCTAGTTATAGGCACACACGGAACGAAACAGATCGACATGACAGGGTGTCTCGACCCAGCACCTTCCCGTTGAAACGTCAGTTAAACGCAAAAATCACTTTGGTGTTATTTCTGTTTTTGTTTGATTAGTTCTTCAGTTCAGTTTTGTCTCGACGTGGGGAGATCCGTACTACATGGGACTCACTGGAATCGAACTTCTGGGGCCTAATCAAGAATCCATTCCTCTTTCATACAGCATGTTGAAGGTAAGATACGATGTATTGTAAAGCAAGAGAAAGAACTGAAGGAATAGAAGAATATAACAAGCTTCTTAGTATTTGAGTCATTGAAAAGAGTGAGTGTTGGCGTCGGTTATATGGATGGATATAACGAATTCGTCTAATAAGGACTGAGCACTCATTATTTTAATTTTGGCTACACACGCAACTTATTAACATATTAACATATTAACAAACAGTGGTAATTTGTTAAGGGAAACTAAGGTCGCAGTGGAAACGATCTTCCTTTAACATATCACTCAAGAATCGAACAATACGTTGACGAGTAGATATAATGTTTCTAGTCTAAAGTGGTTGTTGACGTACTGAAATAACATCTAATATTGGATTTGGCAGGAATAAGAGGACGCCTTTTTGACCAGTCGTCCTGAAGTCTGCAAAATGTTTGAATTTTAGTTTCTAATAAGAATAAGAAACTCGAGAAAATGTTTATTTGGATGGGTCATTGTGTTGTCCTTTTTATGACCAAAACTTCCTTGCTGGATTGAGAACACCGGGATGACTTGATTCTTTTCTACAAAGAAGAACGCGAGAATTAGTTCCTATTGTACACAAGTCAAAGTGTTTGTCTAAAAATTGGTGTTCAAATAATTTTTTCCCTAATTTATCTCCCAAGGCGTCTCCAAGAGATCTTAATGACCTTCCTGAATATGAAGATGACGATAAACCTCTTGATAAGTAAGTACTACGGGTCGATTTGTTGAAGCCTTTGAAAACAAGCTGGTTAGTGTCACCTTACTGACCTGGTTAAGCTTTACCTTTGCTTTTATTTAACTATTTTTACTGGATTGCTCCGGTTCACAACTTAAATCTCCGTGGATACACTTCTTGAGTACTTAATGGCATCCCAGTTCGTATAATCCGGGAACGGAATTTTCTTGGTTTTCCCGTACCTTCGTCTTGATTAAAGTTTTGATTGTTGCCCCAAAGATTGATAAATGGAACAACGACAAGAGTGATGAACACATGTGGCTGATACCATTCACTGATGGGCAGGATCATCTTCTGACATAGACCTGGGACACACCACCCCTTTGGTGGGATTCAGAGTTTTGGAACTACAACAATCCACAGATGATTCCTTCAGAGGGGTATGTATTTCATTGACAAACGATTCGATGAAATCTGTTAAGTGCACTCCAACTTCTGAAAAGCAAGTGGAGCAACCTTTGCGCAAAGACATGCAGCTGAACAGGAATACAGATGATACGTGTCTCTCTATACCAATTTTTTTTTTTATATCATGAAGTCTGTGATTGCTATTTTGTAAGTTTACTTATGCTTATTTTTATTGTTCACAGGCCAAACAAGTTCACGTTAAGCTCGAGATAGGAATATTTCACCACCTGAGGATTTCTCTTGAGAAAAGGTGAACCGATTGTCTAATATGGAACACATTTCCACAATATTTATAGACGTTCTTTCGTCTAACATCTTTATATTTTAATGACATTTGTTTTTCAGGGCCGGTAACATGCTTTCGATCATGGGCATGATGTTTTCTTTATTAAAAGACAAGAGGATATGCAGTGCATGGTACTTCGACCAAGGACGTGGAACGCAGGTGCAGTTATAGTTTCTTTGCCACTGTAAAGGAATTTGCTTTTTTAACGGTGTGAAAGTATCGAGGCGTAATGCATTAATGTAAGTGTCTTTTATTTCCGACGTTTACTGTTTTCTGGTCAGTTGTGGTAGTTGTTTTCACATCGTGCGCAGTAAATAGTTGTTTTCACCTTCGTTATTCCCTACTGATTCAGTTGAAATGATGCCAATGTTTTCTTTAGAAAGGTTATTTAGCAAAAGGGTGTAATTAACCACCGACGCCAAAGCTTTACCGACAGTGACCTCAAGCTATTTCGAAAGATCGATTACTATTCGTTATATGCACCGAAGTTTTAACCCAAAATAAAACTTATCGAAGCAAGATAAGCGGATACACAATCATTACTTGATATCGAAGCGTTGTTATTTACGGTCAATGTGTTTCCTATTTTGTGATCTTACTCTGATTTATTCTGTCTTTAGATCTGAAAGCAGGGTGAATTTGAAAAAGCTTATGCCAGACTATGAACCAACGTTGATGCCTTGTGGCTGTATCCTTCTAGTACATAGACTGATCAACCAATAAGTAGTTCAAACAGTACATTGACAATTTTCTCCGTTAACTTAAGCAGACGTGTTTGTCAGTATAATGGCATTTTCTCTATATCATTAGCTTCAAAAAGGGAGACTTTTTGTCAGAACAGTTACGATTTCAAATTGTGTCTTGCTTTGTGCGGTTTTGTTTCAATCAGTTCGTTCAGGCAGATTTGAGACAAATTTGCGCTCGTCTTCCACAAAGTGAAAACATCTTCGAAATGTCTCAATGCTCAACTGTTAGGTAAATCAATTATTCCTTACTTAAGTGCAGTTTTTACTGTCCAGTTTCTGAATGTGCAATAATAACGGTAAAGTTTTAATATCATAAGCCACTTCGCTGCCCCTAGTAAGAATTGAGTGAACATGGACCTTTTTTTCGGGTAAAATACAATTTTGTCTTAACATTAAGAGGACAAAATAGATTACTGCCTGTGAATTACTTTTCCTTCACTTGTTACCAGTCGTATTTCAGTTCAACTGTTTTCCCACCTGGGGTGATCCTTACTACGTCGGTCTTAACGGCCTTGAATTTTACGATGAAAATGGCTACAGACTACGCCTTACGGAAAACAACATAACCGCGCATCCTCACAGTGTGAACGTTTTACCAGGAGTGGTAGATGATATAAGAACTCCTGACAAGTTGATAGACGGTGTGAATGACACTTACGATGGACGGCACATGTGGTTGGCTCCCATCTTACCGGGATTGGTGAGGACCGTTTGCATTATTAGTTAAGCGTCACACACTCAACAGCAATGGGCAGATGAGAACTCCCGACGTAGATACATGCATGTGAACGTGACTTCAGTGCGTGAAATCCCGAGTGGCAAAATCGCGAACTGGCTTTATTTTTGCGTCCCATTATAAAGAACGTCGCACAAGTTCCTATTTACGGAGCGACCTGAAGCCAAATAAATGCAGTTGGGGAATGTTTTTTGCTAAATGATTCCGAAACGATACTCAACAAGAAAAAAAAAACTTGTTAGGAAAATACAATGCTTTTCAGAGAATCATCATGATGATGATTCTCTCAGACCATGTACATACTCTACACTTAGCTTTTAAAGTTTTCTGATCTTCGTTTTCAGATCAATTTGATTTATGTGGTGTTTGATGAGCCCGTAACAGTTTCCATGGTACAAGTTTGGAATTACAGCAAAACGCCGATCCGAGGAGTTCAGCAGTTTGGGGTAAGACTTGTCATCACACTTTAAGAATATGAGTGTCATTCCAATTATGGTTTGAAAAAATTTGCTTTCCCTAGACGTGGATTTTCCTTCTGATATTTTTTAAGTTCCCTAGACCGTCGCTCGCTGTCACCCATTACCAAGGAAAGAAACTAACAGCAAAATGTATCGCCAAGGAAGAATAGTGACACAAATAACTTTGGTCATTTGTCCCAGCTTTGGCTTTTTCAGGGTTCCGAGGGTCGTGGGAGAGGCTGGGAAAGTCAAGAAATTCGTTTTCTTACTTTAAGATCAAAAAGTATGAATGAGATGTGGGTAATAGATGCCATGGAAATGAACTAAAATGTTGGGAGGAGGGAACAAAATACTGGGTCGTGGAAGTCATAAAAATGTAACAGGTCAAGTCATAGAATTGTATAAACTCCAAAGAATACGAATACCCCGTTTTTGTGCACACTGTTTCAGTTTTGGAAAATACTATTCGCCTGGTCATACGCTGCTAGGAATCTTAAAATCCCTGTCATATGTGCTTGATCTGAATTTGACGTTGTTGTTTTGTTAGCTGTAGGTGGATGACTTGTTAGTGTATTATGGTGTCTTACCACAAGTCCTGGCTGTAACCAAAGGAATTCTTGATCTGAATTTGTTTGTTGTTGTTGTATTTTTTTTGTTAGCTGCTAGTGGATGACTTGTTAGTGTATCATGGTATCCTACCCCAAGTCCCGGCTGTAATCAAGGAATTCTTGATCTTAATTTTTTGTTGTTGTTGTTGTTGTTTTTGTTAGCTGCTAGTGGATGACTTATTAGTGTATCATGGTATCCTACCACAAGTCCCGGCTGTAACCAAAGGAATTCTCCCCAACATAGACATGCCTACTCCACACCACACGATACTGTTCACTGATCAAGAACAGATCGCTCTTGCGGAACGCAAAAATGTTCTCAGTGAGCCAGGTGAAACTTATCAGTGTCCAGCGGTGTTAATGAAATAAACACTACAGTTGGTATTATTCCCGTTGCAGAACTTGTCAGGATGGTCAAAATGTTGATTGTCCTCGGTACCGTTTTAGGTGTTGTTCTGACACTATAAGCACATAGAATTGTACTTGTGTCTCCATTATTTCAAGTTCTGGGAAAATTTAATGGTGTATGTGTGAAAGGAAATCAGTTGAACAAAAACGCCCAACGAAACATTAAAAAAATGAAAAATAAAGATAATATGGGCAATTTGAAGGCCAAGGGCGCACGCTTTGTCGTAAGAAAACAAATTCAACGTAACTTTCATTTTCTCTTAGGGAACAGAAGCGTTAATTGTCGTTACAACGGTGTCATGTAGTTATTAATGTGCGAAGTACTTGTCTCCGTCAGGCACTTTTATGTGCTAAGTCTTGAAAAGTCTCGCGACCGTTATTTGTCTGTTTGTTTGTTTGTGCGGTTTTATTGTAGCAACAAAGGAGGTGAACAAGATGTCCAGCTGACAAATGATAAAAGAATTGTGTCTCACTATAGTGATCCAAAGTCAGCCGGCAAAGTCGCCGATCCTGGTACGTAACAGAGACGTAGACTGAAATAAAAAGGATGGTAAATTCAATATGGGAAAACTTCTATTTCTAATTTAGAGCCAAGATAATTTAGGTTAGCTCCAAAAAGGTTCTCTCATCGGTGTGGTCCTTTCATTATTTATGTAAACTCTGTCCTCGAAGAAGCCCTCTCTAGATCATCAGAGTTCTCTTGAGGTGCCTGATTTTGGATAAACTTTACCTGACTCAGTATAGACATTTTCTCCACTGGTTCTAGCAGAATTTAAATGCCTGTTTTGTAAAATTTAATTGTGTCTTGTACATCGGCACTGTTTCCTTTACATCTTCCTTTACATGCAATAGCTGACTGTTGTCTTGCTTTATTTTCAGCTCTGCGACCTATGACAAGTGTTCCAGCTCTACCAAAGAAAAGATAAACACCGCTACATGTTTCCATTCGTGACAGCAGTAGCTTGAATTCGTGACAAACCTCATGTCACGCTACCACCAGGCCAGAAATACGCAGGAAGTCGAGCATTAGATTTTCGCGATCACTTTTAAAAATGGAGTTAGCAAAGCGCGCCGAATGTCTGTTAGATCCCGCATGATCCTCGGTTTTGTCCTTATAACACAGGGCGTATCTTTGAAAGACTTATGGTTAATCGTCATACTCTTCATCGTTGGGTAACCACTACAACAGTGTGCAATTGAGATCACTTGATAGACCTTTCACAGACATTATAGCTTGCAACACCTTCAAAGGGAATTGTACCCGCGCAATTACCTGCATGCACTATAAGTGCCTTTTTTCTTGAACGAACTTGCTTTCACTTCCAGTCTTTGGATAAGAATCTCCCAGAAAGAGATAGTTGAAATAAGTTATTTCTACTTTCTATACATACCTTATCTGCATAGCAATGGTTGCTCTTAATAACCATCGTCGAGAAGATGAATTATCAAAATGCCGTAACTTTTAAATGTACTTGTGAACGGAAATTGAATTCAGACAATTTGATTTAATAAAGGTACTCTGTAAGGTAAACATTCTAGACCTCGTTAACGTCCAACTCTAACCCTTTCGAGTGTTGGAGTAGTCGCTCAACTAAGCGGTGAGGGCGATTTGACGTCAAATATAAAAAATAAAAAAATAACTGCTCTTTCTCCCTCTTGCGTCTGTTTCTTTGTAAACTCCTCTCTAGTTCTTACCTAGCAATCTGAGAGCCGAAGAAGGTAAGGTTAGATTAAAGTATATTTTCAAATATCCTATCCCTTTTTTTCCCCTGCCCTTGAGACATGACCCTTTGTTAGAGCGTAGTTCAATCCCACTGGCTTTTTCCTTTTTGAACTGTCTGTGAACACAAGGTGACAGTTCTAACCTTACTTTACGGTGAGACGATACCCCATTCATTTTTTTCCCAAAACAGCATACCAGTGGTCAATGAAGCTTCATTTTGGACAATTGCGAACATATTTAAAGTTGAGGATTCAGCAAGAATCTTATGTGAATTGAGAGCAGAGAGACAATCTAGAAGACTGGTTCTGAGTTAATTAAAAGTTTTGTACTAAGGGAGGATCAAAGGAATGGATGATTTTTGTTTATTCGAGTTAATATATTAAGATCTTTAATGAATACTTGAATTCCTTAGACCATTTGTGCTACGTCTTCATTTCTAAACGCTATTTTCGATTACTTTACAGAGCATCTAAATAGATCAGTAACAATATAAAACTACTTTAATTGTATTTCTCAGATTACAATACAGTACAATCAAGATAACAAGGTACCCTACTCATTAACATCAGTTTCGTTTTAGGAGATACTAGAGTAAATTAAAATTCTGTAAAAAATCGAACTGAAATTACACTACTGTGACTCTTGTTACTTTCCTGCAACTTGCTCGAGCAAGTAACCAATCAGATTCTGCGAAATACCAAGATCAATGAATGAGCAAAAACTAAAGTGCTCAAGAGCCATACTGGTATAAATGTAACAGCAAATGCTACAACCGATATGGATGGATTCAAAGGCATTTTTTTCCAATCATTGGGGCTAGACGTCCAACCCAAAAGCCCAAACCTGATGAGCTCAAACAGAAATTGGCTACTGGGAAATAGAAAGCGCTGATTAACTGTTTTGCCATTCAAGTAGTTTTTTAACTGATTGCTCAATACAGGGTCAATGTTTGTACTTACTGTAATTATTCGATTTAGTGCCCAGGGCGCTTATTTACTTTTGGTAAATCAGGAGAGGTCGCTTATTCAAACCAGGGCAATTATTTCCTTTTGAGAAACAGTGGATGTGCAGAAAAAAGCTTTGATGTTTATTTTAAAAAGAAAAGGAGACTTAAAAACTGACTTCTTGTCATTAGATCCAAGGACAAAAACGACCACCCAAGCACCAATCATCACAAAATTTTGCGACGAAATCATTCGTTTAAATGAACACAATAAGACTGAGAAGACTGTTCCCCAACTTGGGCCACAAATCGTTCTCTTTAATGTGACCCTTCCTTAACATGAGCTACAAATCGTTTTTTGCGACTCCTCCCCGAGCGACTGGTCGTTCTCTTCAGTCGCTGTGACTGTTCCTTACCTGGGCCTCCAATCGTTTTATTTGCTGTGACTGTTCCTTAACTTGGGCCTCCAATCTTTTTCTTTGCCGTAACTGTTCCTTACTTGGGCCTCCAATCGTTTTATTTGCTGTGACTGTTCATTAACTTGGGCCTCCAACCGTTCTGTTCGCTGTGACTGTTCCATGACAAAGCTGACCAGATCATTAACCTGCAACCGATTGGCGTCGAGGCAATGGAGGGCTAAGCTTAAGTGACGGTCAACTTGGGACATTGAATGAGAACTGGTGTTTGATCGTGGAAACTAGAAAGATCAAGGTGATTTAAGCTGTTTTTTTAAATCGACGTAACTCTCAAAGTCGTTCATTAAGGTGCATTAATAATCGGCGCCTTAACCTAACCATTGCGCAATGCTTATCCTACAGGACTAACTCTTTTAACGATTAACTCTGGAAAGTTGGTTTACTAACTTAAAACAGCTCTCCTCAACAGGTGTTAACTACTACCGGCACTATACAAACGATTTATTCGCTACACTAACATCACAAAAGAACCGACCAGAACGACCTAACTTTACCGACAGATCGAAACTGACCAATTACGACCGACGTAGTCCACTTTAGTCTAAGAGACAATAACATCACGGCTTAACTGACTAATCAGTTTAAGGCGAAGAAGGCCTAGTACATTCGACTGAAAGTAACTATTCACTTCACTCTGATGATGACTTCCGCACAGGTTATCTAAACCTCAGTAACTACTATCATTAACACAACAGTCTTTCTCAGGACTATGCTCAACCGCAATATAAGACTGCACTATCAGAAGAGATGATTGGTCCTCTTGAAGTTTAATAATTTACACATGTTACCCCCGTGTTAAAATCATTTACTGTACTGCGATGTAAATTAACTTTTTTTGAACCTCAGTGAGCAACCATAACCTGTGACGCCTTTGATCGATAACGGTATCTGATTTTTTTGTCTTATAAGCTTTTGCAAGACAACCTTTCTTGTCACAGGCTTATTGCCCGTATTTTTCCTCGCCCCGTAAATATACTACACATGGTATGGTATGGTTTACACAATAAGAGAAATAATTTTCAGGCAAGTCCATACCATAGCCTCGCATCCTAAGTTTCTGTATTCACAGTGGACTTCAGTTTCGGGACATTCATCGCGAATGTGAACCTCAAGCTATAAAAAAAGCAACAACAAATGTTATTAACCGTTCGTCATGAATAGTTAAAATGAAATGCAAGATTGCTTAGCTTTTTGTCCTCGTGAAGACTTCAGTTCTGGGAACACCAGATCGATCTATGATCTGCAACGATATGGCTCGCATATAAACATGTTAAAAATATTTCTGGATTAACCCTAATCTTCATAGCTGAACCTAATATTCCTTGGCCCTTTATTGTTAAAGTGCTCACGAATTTTTTTTTTTGCGTAAATATCTAGCTTATCATATGTACAAACCAATTCCAATAGAAGACAAATTTCAAAAAGCCCAAAACACGGTTTTCTCGGGCCCTAAAGTGCTCTTATTTTGTCTTTAAAGTGTCCCGTGGACTGGTAACGAATTAGTGATGATGTAGAAAACTGCGAAAACTCTCAGTTGACACTTACAAATCTCTCACTTCTCCTGTAAATTATATCAATCAACGTTGAAATACTCTTAAAATTATGACCGATAGCGATGTATACCAAGCTCTGCCGAGAGTTGTGATACATCGAACTCAAGTAGCAAAGAATAAATGGAAGTTGCTAGCACGGTTCAGCCCCACGAAGGAGAACCGCGTGAATCAAACGAAGATTTCGACGAAAACTGACAAGGCGGTTCCTCGCCTGCGGTTTTCAGGTCAAGAATAGAACAAAAAACTCCCGTTACTGAATATTTAGTTTGCTGGGTCTGTGTTTTGTTTTCTATGGTGAAATCTATGTTACGAATGGGTAGTGTGTTCGTTTCTGTTGCCATACCATTTCATTCCTTCGCACTAAGTGCGGCGAAGGTTCCCCTTGCTCAGTGCTCTAGAGTTTATTGCGGTGCTGTTATCACAATGACATTGTTACTGTTGCTACTTTTAGTTTCTTAAGAGCAAGATGAATTGATGGCTCGTGGGGTGGATTTTTGAAACCTAGGTTAGGGAAATACACGGCCGCTTCGGGCTTGTGTTTATGCCAGCATCCGCCAGAGGTTTCGCACTGTTCACGCAACAGGATATCGGTCAGCTCAGGAAAGGGCTTGATCTTTGTTACAAATGACGTAGTTCTGTTATTAAAATACGATGGAAACTACAATTGGTAAGATTTTCATACGATAAGAAAAGCGCAAATGTAGTCATGTGGAAAGACAAGGAGTATGAGTACATCTCAAGCGCGTGAAATAAACAACAATAAGGAGCTCACCATTCTTCGCTTGCGAAATGTCAGCTGAAAAGGAATGTTGAACAATCGTGTTCGGTGTGGGAACAGGCCCCTTAATCGGCATTGTTTTTAGCTGAATTCATTGGTTCTCTTCCCCTAATTTTACTTGTGGTATGTGTTCGTAACAGCCAGCTTCGAAGCCGGTACAGAGCATAAGGCCGATGACATTGAAGAGTAAAATCTCCTCGATAACAACGATCGAAACGCATCCATTTTGGCCATACAGCTACATCCTTTGGAAAGCAGTGTATAGAAATACTTGGTATATGTGTATTATTCTTGTAGCTAACATCATTGGCGCTCTGGCCACGCAATACATTCGTCCTTTCATCTGGATTTCTCCTCTCTCCATTAGAGTTGCCGACGTGTCTTCACAGTTTTTACGTCACAGCTATATAATAAGATCGTTTTGGCTGCGCGCTTTTTGGAGACACTTTTTGGCTACCAAATCGTACTTTCCGTGCACAAAAAAGTGGACAAGAACTCGGGTGCTAAGGTCGATTATTTCTAATTTGAAATACAGCTATCAAGCAGAAAATACAAAAAAAAATTTCGTGTCATGGGCACTTTAATCTCCGCCTAAAAATTCAGATGGCCTCTACATGTTTAATTGGACGATTGTCGTAGTATTTGAACTTCTTCTCTGAGAGACAGACTGAGGCGCACTCAAGGCAAGTATGCTATTTCTGATAGGAGCCTTTATGCCCGCTTATAATCGGTGTAAACAAACCTTTTCTCGTGGAATCGCTCCAAGACCGCAGTTATTGGTGCACTGAACAGGAAACTTTGGGCAAACTTCTAAATGGTCCTGGAGAACAAAGGAGAACATGTTTTAATATGATGCTGCGTAACACCTGTACCGCTAACAAACTGCAAACTGTTTGACTTACCAGTGAAATTGGTTCTCAACAACAGCAGATAACTAAGCGACAGTTAAGTAATTTTCAATCATAATTTGGGATAAAGTTTAAGAGGTTGTCAAACCTTCTCGCGACTTTCTCCTGAAATATACTGAATTTGATGAAAATTCTCAAGACGTTTTTAGCGGAGAAACTACCAAATCGACTTTACAAATATATTAAAGGAATGAATTCTCTTTCTCTTGAAAATGACGGTGATTTTTGGCCGTTTTCGCTATATAAAGGGCTCACGTCGTGCACACTTGAATTTTCCGAGATGCACAGGGCGTAGAAAAATGATTAAATGTTTTGAGCATTTCCAATGTGATCAACGTCACAAAGCTATTGATTTATCAGAACTGTTTTTAGCGCTCATACAGTACTTGATTTAGCTTTGATAAATGGCTAATAACACCTTTTAATCAGCAGTCTTAATACTCAAAAGTATTGATATATTAGATGGAGAGTAATACATGGGCGCGCTTAGATACGGAATTTCTCTTCGAGTGTTCAACTCGATAGCTCACGAAAGAGCGCAGTGTACGAGTGAGATTTCGAGTTGAACACGAGAAGAGAAATTTCATATCTTCAAGCAACCATGTATTTTTTTGTTTATCATATAAACACAACAGCCCTTTACTGACAAGACCTTATTAATGTATTAAAATAAAACGATCGACAATCCCGAATAAGAAAAGTAAAGTGCGTTGGCCAATTCAGGATGAAAACATGCGTTGATCACTACAAAAACAAACAATGGGCCTAATTTTCAGTAAACAAAATTCTCAGTTATTGACCTGGTCCTTACCGACAGAAGAAATCTTTTTGGTCCACGGCCAAAATCGGCCTGCGGTAAATCTTCTAGTCGTCGATTTTCGTTCTCAGCCGCGAGAAATGCTCTTACTAAAGTCACTAAATTCGTAACTTCGGTTTTTCTTTTCGTATTTTGATTTTCTTCCCCTTATAGGAAAGTTTGAACGTCATTGTCTGTAAGCGATATGGAATTTTTTAGTGTTTTAGCAGCCCTAATGCGCAATAATTTCGTTAAACGACCTTGGATTGAGAATGGTGAAGGCTTTGCCGTTCACTCATC
This sequence comes from Pocillopora verrucosa, assembly GCF_036669915.1. Lineage (NCBI taxonomy): Eukaryota > Metazoa > Cnidaria > Anthozoa > Scleractinia > Pocilloporidae > Pocillopora > Pocillopora verrucosa. The sequence continues at coordinate 11,945,914 of NC_089319.1, read as the reverse complement.
AACCCGACCGAGTGGCGCGAAAGGCGAGTGATGCGTCAGCAGTTGATTGGCGAAATCCAACACACGTAAAAAATATATTGTATTTTTTCACGTGTGTTGTTTCGGATCTTCTCAGAGGAAACAGTGTGGCTGGAACATTTTTTTTCTTAGACGTTCTCATAGAAGAAGATAGTGCAGTGTGTAAATATATGAATTACACAAGTTGAAGGCTAGCACTAAAAGAATTACAGCTTTGGGAGAGACACTGATGGAAAGTACCCTTTGCTGTGGTGACAACTTAGCAATATAATTAGGTCTAAGCAAATTTCATTGAAAATTCATTTGTTTGTATGAATGTCTACATACCCGCTTTTCATGAAAGACGAATGATTCTTGACAATGTTCACAATTGATTTTCCTCCAATAACATTCAAATGACTCGTGAACTTTTATGTCTACCTTAGTAAGCCTCTCTGTACATCCTGAGTTTGAACATTGCACTTCTTTCAACAGGCATTCTGACTGGTGTTTCTACAAATGTAAAATACAGAGTTTTCATAGACAATTTATAATGAAAAATAAATAATTCCTTAAATCAACTGAAGGCCAAATTGAACTGGCCCGCCTAAATTTAAGTTTCGTCAGTTATGGTTAGCTTTAATTTAAGCGTCATAAATAACGGGTTCACTAATTAAATCTCCGCGGCCTTGTTACTGATTTCCTTTAGTTTAGTTCCGAAAAAAGTGCGGAAAACTTCATTGTTTTCCATTTTTCTTTCCTTAGCTTTTGAGCGTTAAAGTCTGAAAAAACTTGTTTTTGTTATCTTAAAAAAATGCTGATTCTTTGCACATGTCCCGTTAACGTTCCTCATCAACACCTTTTTCGCTTCAATTTCCTTCGTTCGGAAGTAATTTTTCCTTCCATTTTGCGTAAATCTGACACGCTTTCAGTTCAAGTAAAAAACCTTACTTACTGGTGGCACGAACGTAAATTTCCTCAAATAAAGTAAGCTAAAATGGCAAATTTTAAAGTACGTTTGAACAGAAGTCCGCCGGTTCGATTTCACTTCAATAGACTGAAATGTTAGAGTAACACCGATTTTTGTTTAAGAAAAGGTCACGAATAATTAAGTTTTTTTCATATCAGACAGCTCAGTTATACCTCAACAGCACGCAGTTCTCCAATCCATGAACAGCCAAAATGAGGACACTTAACGGTCAAATCCATTATCTCGCGACGATGGGCAGAATCTAGAAATATCTGCCAGAATAAGAATTATTTCAAATTCATATCCGAGTAATCCAAGTCCAAGTGTAATAAAGCAATGTTAGAGCGGCTGGGACTTTCAGTGGGCCATACATGGGCTCCTACTTTGGCCTTTGTTTCATCTGAAAACACCGCTACCCACTCTGAACTTGCGAACATTTCTTTTAAAACATTTTCTAGTGTTTCTCATGCTCATGGAACAAAAAGTCACAAGATAAAATCATATTTTATGTACGTATAAGCTTTCAGGGCCGCTGATTCAATGTCGAGCGACAAAAAATTACGAAATTAGATATCGCTATATTTTCATAACACAGAAACCGGCGACGCTGAAACCTACTCAGAAAATTAATTTTTAGGTTTGTCTTTCGGAAAAATTGTAATAGCCCTAGTTATTTTGGATTTTGAATTTTACGACGGCACGTGAAATCGAATATAATGGTGGCAATCGTAAAGCATATTACGACTGCACATGCCGATACGCACAAAATATCAGTTTTAAAAATGGCCGATATATTTCGAAATACTTCAACTATTAATACCAAATACGTTAACTATGGAGATCGTTTCTGATAATTAAACGGGAGGTTTCCTTTAAGAAACTTAAATGTGAGGGAATATTACGAAGGGTTTCTTTGGAGCAAACATTCCAATAGAAATGATTTGCTTCAGGCTCTGACTTTCTCCCCACATATTATTTGCGGTTAAGTGACCTGTTTACATAGAAACGCTTACCTTGTCACGTGACAATGGTCCCCTATCTGCTGGACACAATGGCGAGGGGCGTCTGTCAGAGAATAGAAAGAGAATGATATGTTTTTTAAGAATACAATTCATAACTGTGAAAGGAAACCATAGAGTGGGAAAATGAAGTATTCTTAATCAGAACATTGCTCTTTTAAGGAAATGAAAATGAAAAACTTAATCTTGACCTCCGAATCCTTATAACTCTCGTAAAAATGCGTTGATTACTAGGACGAACTGAAGATGCTAAATTTAGGATATGGATCAATTATATTTTGTGTTCCAGATATAGTTGTTCTACAGCGTAAAATGCCGGTGAAATAACTACATGCAAAGTTACATTCGGCATTACCGCAAGAGTGATTCCATACAGATGTTGCAGAGTCTGTGTCCACATCCTACAATCTGAACTGGATCCTTCATTGGTAGATTGCACACGAGACATTCACAGTTATCAGGAACTTTTCCCGTGAACTCGTAGTCATATCCGCCAAGTTCTGGTAAGTTTGGGCTCGCCGCCATGATAGTTTGGCTATCGACGGGAATGAAACCGAAACAGGAAGTTTGAGGAGGGTTGCGTGATACCTCCCAATCCCCATCTTCCTTTCTCGAGAGAGAGCGTACAGCAAAACTCCTGGGGACAGGTGATAGTGGCCTTTGTAGAGTGGTGGGGAGTTGGGGTTGTAAATTTGACAAAAAAAGACGCTCAACATGTACTCTTTAAATGCGTAGCATAAACATATCAATTTAATCCAAACCAAACGTTATGTTTCATTCAGAAGACAAACCTAAACAAAACAAAAGGAGTAGGGTAAGACGAGTCCTTTGATTCGTGGAAGATTTGATTCACTTTTGGTATTGTAACCATATCTTTTTCTCCCTCTGTAAAGTGAAGCTCCTACATTTTGTATGCTCGAGCAAGATGTCACTGATTCAGTACACCAATTATCGTCATATGGTGATTAACTGGCTGTTGTCGTGACTTCTCGTTTATCTATTTATTTTTGTTATCTAAAGCCCTGTTTTTTCATGGATGTTTCCATAACAGAGAGGTTTATACAAGAGTTCATGTAAGACAGGTTGGTAGGAGAAAAAAAGATAGGATTGTATGAAGGACAGAGCTTGTCAAGGTTCGTATGTATTCTCTAAAAGAGAGAGGAGAGAGGACACTGGGAATGATGATGGATGTCTCCGTAAGTGAAAGGTGACTAAAATAAGCCAGTTTCAATCTTCTGGTGCGTAAAAACTGTGAAGAACTGGTTGCTTCAATGGTGGCATGTACTTGTTATTCGATTCGAAAATACTTAGAGATCTTCACAGTGTATTTGTCCATGTGATAGTTTGCAAAGCAGCCGTCTAATTAGGGCGAGTAAACGTTACGTGTCCGCAATCGTTTATTCGACTTCTCATCATCAGCTGTCGCTTTAGCGAAGCGTTTTATGATGAACCGAAAGGCAAAAAATATTACAAGATTCTCTCTTGACTATAACCAAATTCATACCATAGACATATACTCCTTTCATTACATTATTTATGCATATTTACTGGACAGCACCCACCTCTTTAACTTAAAATTCTACAAGCCTCTTTAAACATAAGTGGACTGAATCAACTGTAAAGGCGTGAGCCGGAGCCGTAACAGTAAACCATTTGCGTAATAACAACAAACACAAGATGAGGTTTCAAGTCAACGTTTATTTCAAAGTCAGATAAAATAGGGGCCAAACAGATTTAAACCACGTTTGACAAAACAGCTTTAAAAAATGTTTAAGGTCTAATATGAATGGGTTTTAAGTCATTACCTTTCTTATGAAGGCTGAACTGTGTCCTCTTCCTTACCTTGCCGTGATGGGAATAGCATCGTTACCTATATAAGATATGTTATATAACTCATTTGCTGAGGCAAACATTGTACCAAGTTCGTAGTCATCGGTTATCGTAAGAGCATTTAAAGCTGGGTTAAAGTCAATCACACGCGACATGTTATCGCTCTCCTCCTTGCATGGATTCTGATCAATTATTGCTACGTGTATTTTTTCATTAAATGGCCATGATAGTGACTCGTCAAATTCTCAAGGGATATTTACGATCAAAAGAATCAGAAAAACTGAGCCCCCTCACTAAACTCTTCGAGCATCATTTGATTCTTAACATGTATCCGTTTGTCCACAGAGAACAGGATTTACTCAGCATAACTTGTTTTACCCCTGTTTTTGCTCTACCAAGAAGGGCTTGAAAGTGGGGCACTTTCCATACAAATGAATCATTGGCAATCTCCAGCTTCTCTATCTGCTCTGACTCTGATTTAGCCGTCTAGATTACATGCTCGTATTATGACGCTTTAGAAAACAATTTTCCTGGCACCTACATTTAATCAATTTTAATTTTATCACAGAGAGCACAATTAGAGTTTAGAGGAATCGTGGAGTTTGTTGTATGTATTTGAGAAATCACACAAAGGGCGAATAACATAGGATCTTGATCCGAGAAATCATCATGGTTAGTTGTTTCGAGTACGCAGTCAGTCCAGTAGCGAAATAACGAGTTTACTTACTTCGACTATTTTATATAGACAATACTGGCTTTGACTGAGTTAATATGGGAGGGGTCGAGGATGAAAATGTACCGTTCCTGTGTAGGGTGGTGTGGGATTTTTTAAACATCTTTCGTCATTGTCTATTTCAGGTGATGCTCAAGATGAGATGTAATCAAAAAGAGAAGAACACGTTCAGCCAATAACAGAACAGACCAAGGAGTATGATGAGAGGTACTTCAGTATAATCTTAAAGTTAAATTCCCAATCTCTAGGATGGGAAGTTTGGTCCAAGTTGTATGTTGTTGGAGAGGACTGACTTTTAAAGGTGGACTTTATGTCAGCTAAAAGTTGGTGGTGTGGATGAAGTAAATTTTGAAAAACGTTCGTTTCGAGCACTTGGCTAGCGTGGGTGCACATCTGCCAAGAGTTTCATTTCATCACTGACACAAGGCAACATTATCTCTAGCAATTAATAACTGCTTATTTCGGGTGTGAAGCCGAGGATCGTTTACAGTTGTAATACAGTCGCATTACCACTATTGATAGAGTAAAAAACAACTACTAAAGTGCAAGAAACTCCGTCATGGAACAGTTGATGAGGTTATCAAATTCGTCTGTTTTCTCTTCATGCTCTTTATGCTTTGTATTATTTATTGATAAAAATCTATTGCTCAGTTCCACTGGCAATATGTCCATAGCTTGAGAGCTATTTCTCATTAATGCGTTGCAAGACGCGCGTTTCTCCGCCGGCCGAAAGATTTGAGACGAGACGGGGATAGGTTTGCCGAGGGTCTGGTCTCATTAATAGAAAACTCAAGCAGAGACGTTTTTTGAGACGGAAGAAGAATAAAACTACCTCTGGCGCGCTTTAACGCTAATGTATCGACTGTAAGTTCTGCGTTTTAGCATTTTAAACCAAACTGTACTGACCAAAAAGGTGTATTGAACAGCAGGAGTAAGAACTTTTCACTTCCGGCTGCCGTTTGCGTCTCAAAACGTTGGTTCCTTAAGCCCTCTTTTATCAGTCCCAGACCCCTTGAAGACCTCTCCCCGGTCTGCGTTGCTCCGAGCCCAATACCTTTCCGCGGCCAAAATAAAAGTGCATACTGATCGGCTAATGATTAGTGCCTGTTCGTAGGCAAGAATATCCATGATCCTGGATATTGCTGTCTCCATGGAAAGGGTTAGAGTTGCTGGGCACAGACAAAAGTTGTCTCAAGTGGAGAGTATTCAGTCTACTTGTGTGTTATAATCTGGCTTGAAAATGAATTTTGAATTTTGAATCCAGAATTACAACAAATCAAGAATTCATTCCTTCAGAGGAGTACGATGTATTGATATGACCCTGAATGGAAGCCTGATATTTTAAGGAGAAATAGCACGGTATTGTGTGCTCTTCGTTGTGTTAGACAACTATTTGTTTGTTTTACAGTGAAGACTTGTTTAGGTTTGTCTATTTCGTGTAATAAAAGAGAGAAACAAAACACAAACTGCGCCTCGTGTGGCACTTTTTTGTTCTTACCACATTTTGACGTCATCTGTGATCTATTACTGAACAGATGCACGGCAACTTGGAATCTACTTGTTAAATAGCGAATTCGTCTGAAAAGAACTGAGCACTCATTCTTTTAATTTTGGTTACCCTCGCAACTTGTGTACAAACAGTGGTAATTTGGTAAGGGGAACTGAGAGCGCACTGGAAACGATCTTAATTTCTAAAACTCAAGTTGGCTACTCGAGAGTCGAACAATACGTTGAAAAATAGATATATTTTTTCTTGTCTAAAGTGGTTGTTAATGTATTAAAATGACAACTAATATGAATTTGGCAGGAACAAGAAGACGCTTTTTTGACCAGTCGTCGTGAAGTCTGGAAAACGTTTCAATTTAATCTTCTAAGAAGAAAAGGAAACTCGAGAAAATTTTTATCTGCATCGGTCCTTGGGTTAAACATTTTATGACCAAAACATCCTCGCTGAGTTGAGAACACCGGCATGACTTGATTCTTATCTACGTAGAGGAACGCGAGAATAAGTTTCTGTTGTAAATAAATCAGAGTATTTGTTTCGAAAAATTGGTGTTCAAATAACTCTTATCCCTAATTTATTTCACAAAGCGTCTCCAAGAGATCTTAATGACCTTCCTGAATATGAAGATAACGATAGAACTCTTGATAAGTAAGTACTCGGTTCATTTGTTGAAGCCTTTGAATACAAGCTGGTTTAGTGTCTCCTTACTGTTTTACCTTTGCTTTTATTTAATTATTTTTAACTGGGTTGTTCTGGTATCACAACTTAAAACTCTATGGATGTACTTCTTGCGTACTTAATGGCATAAAAAAATAAAAATAATAAAAATCTGGGAACAGAATTTTCTTGGTTTTTTCAGTACCTTGGTTTTGATTAAAGTTTTGATTGTTGCCCCAACAGATTAATAAATGGAACAAACGTGACAATGAGTGATGAACACATATGGCTGATACCATTCACTGATGGGCAGGATCGTCTTCTGACAGTAGACGTGGGACACACCACCCCTTTGGTAAGATTCAGAGTTTGGACTGAACTATAACAAGTCCACAGATGATTCCTTTAGAGGGGTATGTATTTCATTGGCAAAGAAATTGGATGAAATCTGTTAAGTGCACTCCAACTTCTGAAAAGCAAGTGGAGCAACTTTCGCGCAAAGACATGCAGCTGGGACAGGGATACGGATGATAGGAGCCGCTTGGAAAGTCTAGTTTCTCTCTATACCAAATTTTTTTATCTCATTAAGTCTGTGAATGGTATTCTGTAATGTTATTTCACTGTATTACCCATGCAAATTATTATTGTTTACAGGCCAAACAAGTTCAAGTTAAGCTCGCTGATAAGAATATTTCACAACCTGAAGGATTTCTCTCGAGAAAAGGTGAACCGATTGCCTAATATGGAACACATTTCAACAGTATTTATGGACGTTCTTTCGTCTAACGTCCTTATATTTTAATCACATTTGTTTTTCTGGGCATTTTTCTCACGGGCAGAATGTTTTCTTTATTAAAACCACATGAGGATATGCAGCGCATGGTACTTCGACCAAGGACGTGGAACGCAGGTGCAGTTATAGTTTCTTTGCCACTATAGAGGAATCTGCTTTTTTAATGGTGTGAAGGTAACGAGGTGTAATACATTGTTAAGTGTCTTTTATTTCCGACGTTTACTGTTTGATGGTCTGTTGTCGTAGCTGTCTTCAGTAAAAGGACATATTAACCACCGACGCTAAAGCTTACCGACAGTGACCTCATACTCTTTCGAAAGATCGATAACTATTCGTTATATGTTTTGACCCAAACTAAAACTTACCGAAGCAAGATAAACGGGATACACAGTTGTTATTTAAGCTTAATGTGACTGTTTTGTGTGTCCTGTTTTGTGATCTTAAATAATCTCAATAATCCTTGTTTCAATCAGTTCGTTCAGGCAGATTTGAGACAAATTTGTGCTCATCTTCCACAAAATGAAACATCTTCGAAATGTCTCGATGCTCAACTTTTAGGTTAATCAATTATTCCTTACTTAAGTGTTGTTTTCACTGTTTAGTTTTCTGAAAGTGCTATGATAACGGAAAAGTTTTAATTTCATAAACCACTTCGCTGCCCCTCCTTAGTAATAATTGAGGTAGTGAACATGGACCTTTTTTCGGGTAAAACACAATTTTGTCTCAATATCAAAAGGGAAAAATAGATCAATACCAGTGAATTACTTCTCCTTCACTTGTTAACGGTCGTATTTCAGTTTCAACTGTTTTCCACTTGGGGAGATCCTTACTACGTCGGTCTAAACGGCCTTGAATTTTACGATGAAAATGGCTACAGACTACGCCTTACGGAAAACAACATAACCGCGCATCCCCACAGTGTGAACGTTTTACCAAGAGTAGTAGATGATATAAGAACTCCTGACAAGTTGATATACGGTGTGAATGACACTTATGATGGACGGCACATGTGGTTTGCTCCCATCTTACTGGGATTGGTGAGGACCGTTTGTATTATGAGCTGCTAGTGGATGACTTGTTAGTGAATCATGGTATCCTATCACAGGTCCCGGCTGTAACTAAAGGAATTATTGATCTGAATTTGTTGTTGTTGCAGTTTTGTTAGCTATTAGTGGATAACTTGTTAATGTATCATGGTATCCTACAACAAGTCCCGACTGTAACCAAAGGAATTCTCCCCAACATAGACATGCCTACTCCACACCACACGATACTGTTCACTGATCACGTACAGATCGTTCTTGCGGAGCGCAAAAATGTTCTTAGGTGAGCCAGGTGAAACCTATCAGTTACCAGTGGTGTTAATAAAATAAACACTACAGTTGATATGATTCCCGTTGCATAACTTGTCAGGATGGTCAAAATGTTATTGTCCTCGGTATCGTTTTAGGTGCTTGTTCTGACACTTTACGCACATAGAACTGTACTTGTGTCTCTGTTATCATTTTCCAACAACAAAAACATCGAATAAGTACTGGGAAAATTTACTAGTGTATGTGTGAAAGGAAATCAGTTAAACAAAACACGCCTAATGAAGCAACAAAAAAATGCAAAATAAAGGTAAATAATGGGCCATGTAAAGGCCCCAAAGCGCACGCTTAGTTATAAGAAAACAAATTTAAAGTAACTTTCATTTAAAAGGGAACAGAAGCGTTTATTGTAATTGCAATGGTGTAATGAAGTGATAAATGTTCGAGGTATTTGTCTCTGTCAAGCACTTTTATGTGCCAAATCTAAAAAAATCTCGTGACCGTTATTTGTCCGTTTGTTTTTTAATGCCATTGCGCGGTTTCATTTTAGCAGCAAAGGAGGTGAACGAGATATCCAGCTCACATATGATAAAAGAATTGTGTCTCCCTATAGTGATCCAAAGTCAACCGGCAAAGTCGCTGATCCTGGTACATAACAGGGACATGTAGAAATAAAAAGGATGGCCATGGCCAGTTCAGTATGGGAAAACCTCCATTTCTAATTTAGAGCCAAAATTATTCAGGTTAGCTCCAAAAAGGTTCTCCTATGGGTGTGGTCCTTTCGTCGTTCGTGTGGACTCTGTTAAAAAAAAAAACCCTCTCTAGATCATCAGGGTACTCTTGAGGTGCCTGATTTGGAATTGTGCTTGAATAAACTTTACCTGATTCCCAAGTACAGATATTTTCTCCAATGGCTCTAACAGAATTTAAATGCCTGTTCTGTACAATTTAAATGTCTTGTACATCGGCACTGTTTCCTTTACATCTTCCTTTATATGCAAACGCTGACTGCTGTTTAGCTTTATTCTCAGCTCTGCGACCTATGATAAGCGTTCCAGCTTTACAAAAGAAAAAATAGACACCGCTACATGTTTCCATTCGCGACAATAGTAGCTTGGATTCGTTACAAACCTCCTATCACGCTACCACCAAGCCAGAAATACGCATGAAGTCGAGCATCACTTTAAAAAAATGGAGTTAGCAAACGCGCCAAATGTCTGTTAGATCCCGCAGGATCCTCGCTTATGTCCGCATAACACAGGAGTATCTTAAGGTTACCTGTCAAACTTTCCATCGTCGGGAATCCACTACAACTGTGTGTCATTAAGATCACTTGTTAGACCTTTCACAGACATTATAGCTTGCAACACCTCCAAAAGGAGTTTTTCCCGCGCAACTACCTGCCTGCGCTATCAGCGCCTTTTTTCTTGAACGAACTTTGTTTCCCTTCCAGTCTTTGGATGAGAATCTCCCAGAAAGAGATAGTTGAAATAAGCTAATTCTAAAATAAATATGTACATACCTTATTTGCATAGCAATGGTTGCTCTTTTAAAATAGTCATTGAGAAGATGAATTATCAAAGTGCTGTAACTTATAAACATACATGTGGACGGAAATTGAATACAGACAATTTAATTAACCAAGGCACTCTGTAAGGTAAGCATTCTAGGCCTTCTAAATGTTGACTTTAACTCTCTCAAGTGTTGGAGCAGTCGTTCAACTAAGTGGTGAGAGCGATTTGACGTCAAAGCGAGGATAAATATATCTCATTACGCGTTTTGGTATGTAGTATCGCTGAGTATTTTTCGAGTTGTGCCGTATTGAACTACCTGTGAACACAAGATGGCAGTTCTAACCTTACTTTCTTATTAATAATGGCGAATAAGTAAGTGAAGACTGTAAATGAAATCGGTATTAAAAGAAATTTAAATACATAATCTATAATCTATGTGAACACGAATATAAAATGTTATAAAAATTACACACAAGAAAAAGAATTTAAAAATATAAAAATTACAGCTGAACTGATCTTAGCTTAGACTTAAAAAAATGAACAGCGTCGGCCAGCTTGACATCTTCAGGAAGTTTATTGCATAGCTGAGCGCACTTGTAGGTAAAATAGTTCCTCATAAAATTAAGACTAAATTTTGGAGCGCAAAGATTAACACCATTTCCTCTTAAACTGTAAGACGTTTCTCTTATGCTAAAAAAGTCTCTATTGTACTTCGGCCTTATATTCCTAACGCATTTAAACAATAGGATCAGAGATTGCTGCTTTTTCCTGCACTCTAAAGTATCCAACTTACATATGTTTAAGAGGTCTCGGTAAGACAATGATTTCCCGTGCCCTGTCAGTGTTCTTAATATGTAATGATTGACGTCTTCAATTTTACTTGCCTGAATTTGCCTGAACTTTCATATAATATTGAAATGAAGCTTCATTTCGGGACAATTGCGAACATATTTACAATTAAGGATTCACCAAAAATCTTGGGGAAACTGAGAGCAGAAAGACACTCGAGAAGACTGGTTCTGCCTTAATTAAAAGTTTTGAAATATTTTAAGGGAGGATCATGGGAATAAATGATTTTTATTTACTCGAGTTATTATATTAAGATCTTTTACTGAATACTTGAATTCATTGGACCATTTGTGCTATGTCTTCATTTCTAAACTCTATTTTCGCTTACTTTATTTAGCATCTAATTACATCAGTAACAATAAAAACTACTTCAATTGCATTTCTCAGAATACAATACAGTAAAATCAAGATAGCACGGTACACTACTCATTAACATCACTTGAATTCTAGGGAACTGAACTATTAAAGTAATTTTAAATTTTGTAAAACATCATACTGAAATTACACTGCCATACTGTTACTCTGGTTACTTTCCTGCAACTTGCACGAGCTAGTAGCCAATCAGATTCTGCGAAATACCCAAGATCAATGAGTGAGTAAGAACTGGTCCATACTTGTATAAATGCAACAGCAAATATTACATGATGTGAATGGACTTACATTCATTTTCAATGAGTGAGTAAGAACTGGTCCATACTTGTATAAATGCAACAGCAAATGTTACATGATGCGAATGGACTTACATTCATCTTCTTCCAATTATTAGGGCTGGACGTCTAACCTAAAAGCCAAAACTGATGAGCTCAAACAGAAAATAGCTACCGAGAAATAGAAAACGATGATTAACTGTTTCGCCTTTCAAGTAATTTTGAACTGATTACTCAAGATAAGGCCAATATTTGTACTTACTGTAATTATTCGATTTAGTGTCAGGGGCACTTATTTACTTTTGGTACATTAGGAAAGGGCGCTTATTCAAACCAGGACACTTAACTTTTTTTTGAGAAAGAGTAGAATATACGGAAAAAGTTTTGATGTTTATTTAAAAAAGATCTATGAGACTGGGAAACAGACTTCTTGTCTTAAGATCCAAAGACAAAAATTACCACCGAAGCAGCAATCGTCACAAAATTTTACGACGAAGTCATTCGTTTGAAGGAACTATGCACCCAATGGACACAATAGTTGAGAGACAGAGAAGTAGACCACTGTTTTTCTAATGAGGCTGCAAGTGAGAAATTAGAGGAAGATAAACCATGCACGCACAGTTGGTCTCGGTGAACATGTAGTCTAGCAATGCTATCACCTGAAATAGAGTAGGGACACCTATTAACAAAATCCAAATTCGAGGGGCGCTTATTGGAACGAGGGCGCTCGATCGAATCATTGCGGTGTGAAATGTTTTCGTTCATTGAGGTGCATTTGTAATAGGCGTCTAAATTTAACTATTTGCACAATGCCTAACCTACAGCGCCAACTCTTTACTACGATTGACTGGATTGGAAAGCTGGTTTACTAAATTAAAACAGCTCTCCTCAACAGGTGTCAACTACCATCGGCACCAGACGAACGATTTATTCGCTACGTTAACATCACAAACAAACCGAACAGGACGATGACTCATTAATTTAGACCACCGATCGTTCTTTTTGCTGGGACTCTTCCTCAACTTGGGCCATCAATTATTCTCTTTGCTGTGACTCTTCCTCAACTTGGTCCACCAATCATTCTGTTTGCTGTGACTGTTCCTTAACTTGGGCCTCCAATTGTTTTATTCGCTGATACTGTTCCTTGACAAGGCTGACCAGTTCTTTAACCTGCAACTGACTGGCGTCGTAGCAATGGAGGGCTAGGTTAAAGTGACGTTCAACTTGGGACCTTGAATGAGAACTGGTGTTTGATCGTGGAAACTAGAAAGATCAAGGTGAATTAAGCTTCTTTTTAAATCGAAGTAACTCTCAAAGTCGTTCTTTGAGGTGCATTTGTAATAGGCGTCTAAATCTAACCATTTGCACAATGCCTAACCTACAGTACCAACTCTTTTCAACGATTGACTCTGAAAAGCTGGTTTACTAACTAAGAATAGCTCTCCTCAATAGGTGTCAACTACCACCGGCACCATACAAACGATTTATTCGCTACATTAACTTCACAAACAAACCGAACAGGACGATGACTTCTGCTCAGGTTATCTAGACCTCATTCATTACTACCAGCAACAGTCTTTCTCACGACTACACTCACCCGCACGATCAGACTACACTATAAGAAGAGTTGATTTGTCCTCTAGAAGTTTAATCTTTTACACATGTTACCCCCCGCGTTCAAACCATTTATTGTATTGCTATGTAAATTAACTCTTTTGAACCACGGTAAGCAACCATAACCTGTGACGCCTTGATCGATAACGGTATCTGATTTTACGTCTTGTAGGCTTTTGCAGGACAACCTTTCTTGTCACAGGCTTATTGCTCGTATTTTTCCTTGCCCCGTAAATATACTACGCATTGTTTGGCATGGTTTACTCAATAAGGGAAATAATGTTTAGGCAATTCCATACCATAGCATCGCATCCTAAGTATCTGTATTCACAGTGGACTTCAGTTTCAGGACATTCATCGCGAATGTGAACCTCGAGCTATAAAAAAGGCAACAAAAAAATTATGAACCATTCTTCGTGAACTGTGAGAATGAACATGCAAGTTTCGGCATGGACAATTGCTCAGCCTTTTGTCTTCCTCAAGACTTCAGTTCTGGGAACACCAGATCGATCTATGATCTCCAACGATATGGCTGGCATGTAAACATATTAAAAATATTTCTGGATAAACCTTAATCTTCATAGCTGAACCTAATATCCCATAGCCCTTTATTGCTAATCCCAGCTTAAAATTCAGATGGTCTTGATATGTTTAATTGGATGGTTGTAGAAATATCTGGACTTCGCCTTAGAGAGACCGACTGAGACACGCTCAAAGTTAGCATGCTGTTTCTGATAGCAGCCTTTATCGCTGCTTATAATCGGTGTAAACAAACCTTTTCTCGTGGAATCTGCCTAGAGTCGCACTTGGTGCACTGAACAGGAAACCTTTGGCAAACTTTTAAATGGTTCTAAAGAACAAAGGAGAACATGCTTGAATATGATGCTGCGTAACACCAGCACGCGCGAACAAGCTGCAGACCGCTTGACTTTCTAGTGACATTGGATCTCAACAACAGCAGATAACTAATCATAATTTTGGATAAAGTTCAAGAGTTTGTCAAACCTTCTCGCGACTCTCTCCTGAAATATACCGAATTTGAAGAAAATTCTCACGAAATTTTAAGCGGAGAAACGACCAAATAAACTTTAAAACACATATCAAACAAATATGTTCTCTTTCTCTGAGAAATGGCCGTGGTTCTTCGGCGGTTTTCGTTATATAAAGGGTTCCTTGCACACTTGAATTTCCCGAGATGCACAAGGCGTAGGAAAATGATAAATTGGTCTTGAGCATTTGCAATGCGATCAATATCACAAAGCCGTTGATTAAATCAGAATTGTTTTTAGCGCTCGAACAGTACTTGATTTAGCTTTGATAGATAGCTTATAACACCTTTTAATCAGCAGTCTTAATGCTCAAAAGTATTAATTAATTTATTAAATAGAAAATAATACATGGGCGCGTGTAGATACGGAATTTATCTTCGAGTGTTCAACTTGATAGCTCACGCGTGAGCGCAATCGTACGAGTGAGATGTCGAATTGAACACGAGAAGAGAAATTTTACATCTACAAGCAACCACGCATTATTTTGTTTATTATATAAACACAATAGCCCTTTGCTGACAATACTTTATTAATGAATGAAAATGAAAGGATCGACAATCCCCGAATAAAAATGTAAAATGCGTTGGCACAAGCAAGATGAAAACATGCGTTGATCACTATAAAACAAACAATGGGCGTAATTTTTCATAAACAAAATTCTCAGTTATTGACTTGGTCCTTACATGACAGATGAAATCTTTCAGGTACACAAAATCGGCCTGTGGCAAATCTTCCAGTTGTCAATTGTCGTTCTCAGCCGCAAGAAATGCTATTACCAAAGCCACTGAATGCGTAACTTTCGATTTTCCTCTACCTATCTATTCGATATGGATTTTTTTGTGTTTTAGCAGCCATGATGCAAAACAATTCCGTTAAACGACGTTAGATTGAGAATGGCGAAAGTTTTGCCGTTCATTCATCAACCTGACCGAGTAGCGCGAAAGGCGAGTGCCGTGTCAGCATCAGACACACATATACCTGTGTTGTTACAGCCTTTCTCAGGGCTGGAAATCCTTGTGTAACACCTTAGTTTATATGATAAAAAGTTTTTGAACGCAGGGAACCTTTGTAGTTATATTGTCACGCATCGCCCTCTTCCTCAAGAGTTTAAAGGGAACAATTACGTGACATCCCAAAGAATGGCTGCGAGGGAAAGGGGACCTCACAACCTAGAGTGAAAGTGTGGCTGGAACATTTTTTTTCTTAGAAGTTCTTATAGAAGAAGACAGTGCAATGTGTAAATATATCAATTACATAAATTGAAGGCTGGCACTACACTGCAAAAGAATTGCAGCGTTGAGAGACCACTGACATATGGAAAGTATCCTTTACTGTGATGCCAACTTAGCAATATAATTGGGTCTAAGTAAATTGATTTAAAGTTCATTGTTAATATGGATGTCTACATACTCGCTTTTGAGGAAGGACGAATAATTGTTGACAATGCTCACAGTTTATCTTCCTCCAAAAACAATGAAATGACTCGTGAACTTTCAGGTCTTTCTTGGTAAACTTCTCTGTACATCCTGAGTTTGAACATTGCACTTCTTTCAACAGACATCCTGACTGGTGTTTCTACAAATTTAAAAGACAGAGTTGTTATTGATACTTTTTGATGGGAAATAAACAATTCCTTAAAGGCCAAATTAAACAAGCCGGCTTAAATTTTAATTGTCGTTAATTATGATCAGCTTTAATTTCCGTGTCATAAATAAGGGGGATCGCCAATTTAATTTCCGCGCCCCTATTACTTAATTCCTTCACTTTATTTCCGAAACAAGTGCGAAACAGCTCACTCTTTTCAATTTTTCTTTTCTTAGCTTTTGAGCATCAAAGTCTAAAAACACTTGTTTGTGTTATCTTAAAAAAATTCTGGTTCTTTGCATATGTCTCCTTAACGTCCCTCATCAACGCCTTTTTCGATTCAACTTCCTTTAGTCGAAAGTTACTCTTTCCTTCCATTTGTGTGAAGCTGAGACGCTTCAAGATCAAGTAAATGACCTTTCTTACTGGAAGCACGAACGTAAATTTCCCCAAATAAGGTAAGCTAAAATGGCAAATTTAGAAGTACTTTTGAACTGAAGTCCGCGTTTGATTTTATTTCATTAGACTGAAATGTTCGAAATGTTAGAGTAGTATAAGTAAACTGATTTTTGTTTATAATAAAGTTCGGATATAACGCGGGCTGTCTTTAGTTGAAAGAGTGTGCTTTATGAGAATGCAGAGCACAGAGCTGAGCAAAAGTTGTCATGCTATCTGCCAAATTGTACTATGTCCGACCTTTTCCGGGATTTCTCTCTAGCTTTTTTTCGTTAATTGAAGGTGAAATTCCGGAACAAGCGAGCCGGGAAGTAGCAACAGAAAAACCAAACAAAAGTTTGTAAACATGCCAGGTGCCGTAATTTACGTTATTATAACGTGAGCAGAGACGAAAATCCGAAAAGAGGAAACGAAAGGACAGTCCGAATTTTTAAGGTTTTCACGCTCAGTTACATTGCAAGCTTACGTACAGTAATAAAAGTCAAACACAGCTAATACTCGTAAAGTATATTAAGTTTCTTGTTCAAAAATAAAACAGAACATACCAGGAATAATGGAAAATGCAGCCAAACTGGCATGACTATTGACAGCTTTAGTTTTATATAGCCAATCCGATCACTTGAACCATTCTAAGAGGGATTCTGATTGGCTTTTTGTAGCGTGCTTTGTGAGAGCAAAGAACATGCTGACGACACTGTTGTTCGCTTTGGAGATAAAGTTTGTTTTGAAAATCGAGAGCAATGTGTAGAGAATTTAACGGATTCTTTATTATAAAACAAGTTATTATAAATATATGAAAATCATACATGTGCACTGCAGTTAAAGAAACGAATATAGAATCGAGCCTCGCAGTTATGAACACTACTGAACTAGTATTTGAAATAAGGTCCGAAAAAAATTCAGGCCCGTACGGGATTTGAACCCATGACCCCTGCCAAACCGGTGCAGTGCTCTAGAAACTGAGCTAACAAGCCAACTGGGAGCTGGTCATTATGTTGGATCCAAATAAACCTTCCAAGTGGTGAATAATGGCTGTAAATATATGAAAATCATATATGCGCACTGCGGTTAAAGAAACGAATATAGAATTGATCCTCGCAGTTATGAATACTACTGAACTTGTAGTTGAAATAGGGCCTGAAAAAAAAAAGTCGAATTTTTCGGTCCTTCACGATCGAAAGAAAAGACTCGTCGTACCTTACTCCTTTTGCTTTGTTTAAGCTTATCTTCTGAACAAAAAATAACGTTTAGTTTGAATTAAGTTGATATGATTATGCTACGCATTTAAAGAGTACACCTTGAGCTTCTTTTTTTATAGTCCAAACTCCCCAGCATTCTACAACGGCCACTATTCCCAGTCCCCAGGAGTTTTGGCGCCACCCACCTCAAACTTCCTGTTTCGGTTTCATTCCCGTCGATAGCCAAACTATCATGGCGGCGAGCCCACACGTACCAGAACGTGGCGGATATAACTACGAGTTCACGGGCAATGTTCCTGATAACTATGAATGTCTTGAGTGCTCTTTACCAATGAGGGATCCAGTTCAGATTGTAGGATGTGGACACAGACTCTGCAACATTTGTATGGAATCACTCTTGCTGTAATGTCGAATGCGATTTTGCATGTAGTCATAGCACGGGCATTTTACACTGTATAACAACTATATCTGGAACAAAAAATATACTGTAATCGATCCATATCCTAAATATAGCATCTTCAGCTCATGCGAGAGTTATAAGGATTCGGAGCTCGAGGTTAACCACTTTTTATTGTGTTTCATTGAAAGAGCTATGTTCTGAATTTGAATATTTTATTTCCCACTCAATTTCCATTACTGTACTTATTCAATTCTATTCATGCCTCCACAACTGTGATTTCCTTTCACAATAAAGGATTTATCTTTGAAAAACATTTCTTTTTTCTATTTCTTCACTGACTGTCTGCAGACGCCCTTCGCCATTGTGTCCAGTAGATAAGGAACCACTGTCACGTGACAAGGTAAAAGTTTCTATGGAAACAGGTCACGCAACCACGTGTAATATTTGGGGAGATAGTCAGGTAGCCTGAACAAAATCTCGTTTTCTCATGTCTGTCCTTTTATCTGTCGCATTGCTGCGATTATTTGTTCCGCGATTGATTTTTTACTTAAAAATCGAGATAAAAGATTGAAATCGCTAAATATTTTCGCACGTGTGCAAATAGGCATGCGGATCAATTTCAAAGTGAATTATGCAAATTTGTCCGTGTGTAATTGCGTAGCGTTATGATGAAAATTCTGAAAGTACTACGATTTGACGCAAAATCTTCTATTAAACAATACTTTTTGAACACATTGTCGGTCAAACGTAATATTTACCGGGAAGTGGAGTGGTCAAATTGTCGCTAGGCCCTGCTTGAAGTCTGAAAGTTCGGTTTTCGGTTTACGGCCACAATTCGGATCGCTTTAGAGAATCGTAGTCTCGTTGACTCGAGAGTTTATTCTGTCACCTTTAAGACCTTGACGTCCATTATTTTCCAAACATAGTATTCTGTAGCATTGCTACATTATATTCTGAATTACTTCTCGCGCGGCCAAAACAAAAGTGCACACTGATTGGCCAAAGATGAGCGCCTGTTCGTAGGCAAGAATATCCATGATCCCGGATATTACTGTTAGAGTTGCTGGGCACAGACAAAAGTCGTCTGAAGTGGAGAGTATTCAGTCTACTAGTGCGTTATAATCTGGCATCATCAAGGAGAAATAGCACGGTATTGTGTGCTCTTCGTTTGTGTTAGACAACTATTTGTGTGTTTTACAGTGAAGACTTGTTCAGCTTTGTCTATTTCGTGTGACAGAAGTGCGAAACAAGACATAAACACAGATCTGTCTATGATTACGCTGTCTGTGACTAAGTTACAACGACCCCGATTTGTTCTTTATGGTTTGTTGCATCCTTCTATCTCCTCTTTCAAGGCAATTTTTGTTTTAAAACACTTACCCTCTCAGCAATTCAGATTCATAGATTAACCAATCGCGATCTGGTCACTGACAAACTTTCCTGTTTTAAACAGTTCAGTCATGTTTACTTTTAGTTCCTGTAAGCTCCCTTTAATATTTACCTTTTGTCGGATTGGCCGTTGAGATAACTTTGATTTATATTTTACGACTATTGATCGAGAAGTGCCCAATTGATTACACCTCTGGAAGTAAATGATCTTTTTTTGTGACCGTGAGTGCGTTCCTTTAAACTGCAGAGCTAGTGATGTCCTTGGAGCTGATTATACCTTTGGCGACGTAAGTAAACAACTAGCTGGTATAAAAACCAACTAATTTAAAAGTTTTATCATTTTTAATTTCTTGTAGTGGTTTTATTTCAACGGTTATATAATTTTGATATTGGAAAATACAAAAAGCCATCTTACTACCAAAGCATTGTTGGCAAAGCTAATCATTTGGGAAGGCAAGCTTTTCAGTTGCGTTGAGTTGCTCGAATAAAGTAACTCTTCCAGCAGTTTCTTGAGTTACCAATGATAATAATAATAATAATAGGCCATTTATAATGCGCAAATTCCATACATGTTCAAATGCGCATGACAAGATTAAAAACGAAATAAAAAGGCTAAAAAGCTAAAATTACAATTAAGAGTAAACTTACAATAATTTAAAAAGCTAAAATTACTATTAAAAGTAAACTCACAATAATAGAAACAACTATGATAACAATGCATGACGGAAAAGGTGACTTTTTAGCTTGGCTTTAAAAATACTAACTATGCTGGCACTTCTTATGTCAAATGGCAACACATTCCACAGTTTCAAGTTCACGACGCTGTCTCCCCCGAGAGAGCTACCAACATGAAGCCTTTCATCACAGTCCTAAGAAACATACATGCCTCCCCTTACACTTATAATTTACTCGTGAAATTGTATTCTCAGACAAAATATCACACAAGGTACAAAAATGCTAAGTATTACTTTTCAGTAGACGTACTACCCTCCTCCTAAACTTCAGGTAGTTGTGTTCTGTAATTTCTCTCTGTGCCTTTTAACAGACAGTTATGTTCACGATGGACGAAGACATACAAGAAGCCATGGCTCAGTATGATCCGACGTATGAGGGAGACGAGGAGGACGAAGACGAATTACTAGGGAGCTGTTACTTTGAACAGCCGTCCACTGCTGATCAGGCAAAGGAAGGGGTTAGACATGCACTATTGATTAGATCTGTTGTCATGTAGTCCGATGTGTTGAGCTCCCCACGTCTGTTTGCGGGCAAAAAAAAATTCCTCCAGAAAGAAGCCTTACGTATGAACGATATAGTTATTTTCACGTTTGTGGCTTCTTGATTATATAAAAAGGGCTGCGCTTACAATTAAAGAAATTGTTTAGGTGCAGAGATGTTGTATCTTTTTTTATCAGTCGCGATAAAATAATGATGTTCACCACCCCATTCCCCTGTATAAAAATTTATCGTTGGAATATAAGATATAAGTCCTCTACCTCACTTACTTTGCTGATGCACTTTGAACTGAAACGGCTGTTTATATTAATCTCTGTGTTTCTCTGTTTCTGAAAGACAAGTGGAGATCGACCGCTTACGTCGGCCAAACAGCATACAAAGAAATCAGAACCCGCTTCAGAACTTATTTCTGGAGGTTAGTCGTCTCATAACTTTTTATAGATTGTCTGCAACTTTGGTTAATCCAAAACGTACTTCTTTGAAGTGATTCCTCTTCTAATTTTCTGAATTAACAGAAGATATACCAGACAGTTCTGCTGACTTCCTAGAGGGTCGAGGTATGTTTTAAAGTATAGTTAAACTGCTAGGAGTCTGTTTTTCTTTAGTTATGTACACACACGGTACGAAACAGATCGACATGACAGGGTGTCTAGACCCAGCACTTTCCCGTTGAAACGTCAGTTAAACGTAAAAATCACTTGGGTGTTATTTCTGTTTTAGTTTGATTAGTTCTTCAGTTCAATTTTGTCTCGACATGGGGAGATCCGTACCACATGGGACTCACTGGAATCGAACTTCTGGGACCTAATCAAGAATCCATTCCTCTTTCATACAGCATGTTGAAGGTAAGATACGATGCATTGTAAAGCAAGAGAAAGAACTGAAGGAGTAGAAGAATATAACAAGCTTCTTAGTACTTGAGACATTGAAAAGACTGAGTGTTGGGAAGTCAAGTGTCTCTCTATACCAAGTTTTTTATTTAATCTCATGAAGTCTGTGATTGCTATTTTGTAACTTTATTTCACCGTTATTGTTCACAGGCCAAACAAGTTCACGTTAAGCTCGATGATAGGAATATTTCACCACCTGAAGGATTTCTTTTGAGAAAAGGTGAACCGATTGTCTAATACGGAACACATTTCCCCAATATTTATGGACGTTCTTTCGTATAACATCTTTATATTTTAATTACATTTATTTTTCAGGGCCGGATAATATGCATTTAATTTTTCGATCATGGGTAGGATGTTTTCTTTATTAAAACGACAAGAGGATATGCAGTGCATGGTACTTCGACCAAGGACGTGGAACGCAGGTGCAGTTATAGTTTCTTTGCCACAGTAAAAGAATCTGCTTTTTTAACGGTGTAAAAGTAACGAGGCGTAATGCATTGTTAAGTGTCTTTTGTTTCCGACGTTTACTGTTTGATGGTCTGTTGTTGTAGCTGTTTTCATACCGTGCGCAGTAAATGGTTGTTTTTCACCTTCGTCATTCCTCCTGATTTAGTTGAAATGATGCCACTGTTATCTTTAGAAATGTTATGTAGTTAAAGGATGTATTAACAACCGACGCCAAAGCTTACCTACAGTGACCTCATACTCTTTCGAAAGATCGATTACTGTTCGTTATATGCACCGAAGGTTTCACCCAAACTGAAACTTATCGACGCCAAAGCTTATCTGCAGTGACCTCATGCTCTTTTGAACGATCGATAACTATTCATTATATGCACCGAATTTTTAACCCAAACTAAAACTTATCGAAGCAAGATAAGCGGGATACGCAGCGAAGCGTTGTTATTTACGTTCAATGTGTTTCCTATTTTGTGATCTTACTCTGACTTATTCTGTTTTAGACCTGAAAGCAAGGTGAATTTGAAAAAGTTTATGCCAGACTATGAACCAACGTTAATGCCTTGTGGCTTTATCCTTCTAGTACATAGACTGATGAAACAATAAGTATTTCAAAACAATAGATTGACAATTTTTTCCGCTAACTTAAGAAAACTTGTTTGTCAGTATAATGGCATTTTCTCTATATCATTAGCTTCAAAGCAGGAGACTTTTTGTCAGTAACATTACGATTTCCAATAGTGTCTTGCTTTGCGCGGTTTTGTTTCAACCAGTTCGTTCAGGTAAATTTGAGACAAATTTGCTCTTATCTTCCACAAACCGAAACATCTTCGAAATGTTTCAATGCTCAACTATTAGGTAAATCAACTATTCCTTATTTAAGTACAGTTTTTACTGTTCAGTTTTCTGAAAGTGCAACAATAACGGAAACGTTTTAATATCATACGCCACTTCGCTACCCCTTCCCAGTAATAACTGAGTTAGTGAACATGGACCTTTTTTTCGGGTAAAACACAATTTTGTCTCAATATTAAGAGGACAAAATAGATTACTGCCTGTGAATTACTTCTCCTTCACTTGTTACCAGTCGTATTTCAGTTTCAACTGTTTTCCACTTGGGGTGATCCTTACTACGTCGGTCTTAACGGCCTTGAATTTTACGATGAAAATGGCTACAGACTACGCCTTACGGAAAACAACATAACCGCACATCCTCACAGTGTGAACGTTTTACCAGGAGTAGTAGATGATATAATAACTCCTGACAAGTTGATAGACGGTGTGAATGACACTTACGATGGACGACACATGTGGTTAGTTCCTATCTTACCGGGATTGGTGAGGACCGTTTGTATTATTTGTTAAGTGTCACACACTTAAGAGCAATGGGCAGATGAGAACTCCCGAAGTAGATACATGGATGTAACCGGACTTCGGTGCGTGAAATCCTGAGAGGCAAAGTCGCAAACTGGCTTTATTATTGCGTCTCATTATAAAGAACGTGGCACAAGTTTCTATTTATGGAACGAACGAAAGCCAAATAAATGCAGTTAAGAAATGTTTACGACAGCTTACTGAATAATGTTTAGTAAAGGATTCCGAAACGATACTCAACTAGGAAAAAAACTTGTTAAGAAAATACGATACCTATAGTGATGATTATCTGACACCATGTGTGTATATTCTACACGTAGCTTTTAAAAAGTTTTCTTATCTTCGTTTTTTAGATCAATTTGATTTATGTGGTGTTTGATGAGCCCGTGACAGTTTCCATGGTAAAAGTTTGGAATTACAGCAAAACGCCGATCCGGGGAGTTCAGCAGTTTTGGGTAAGACTTATAATCACACTGTTAGAATATGAGTATCATTCCAATTATACCATAGGCCGATACAAAGCGGTCATGGTTTCACATTTGTTTTCTCTAGTCGCGAATTTGCCTTCTGGTATTTTTCAAGTTCCAGCCGTTCGCTGGTATGCATTACCAAGGAATGACAGTAACGGCGAAATGCATAGCTTAAGTTGCATTTGCTCAGAAATTTTGACCAAGGAAGAATACTGGCACAAGTTTGGTCATTTGTACCAGCTCTGGATTTTTCAGGGTTCCGAGGGTCGTGGGAGAGCCTGGGAAAGTCAAGAATTTCCGTTTTCTTACTTTAAGATCCGAAAATGTATGAATGAGACGTGGGTGATAGAAAGTCATGGAAATGGAATAAAATGTGGTGAGAAGGGAACAAAATACCGGGTAATGGAAATCATTAAAAATGTAACGGGTCAAGTCATAGAATTTTATAAACTCCGAAGAATATGAATACCCCGTTTTTGTGCACACTGTTTCAGTTTTGGGAAATACTATTCGCCTGGTCGTACGTGGCTAGGAATCTTAAAATCCCTGTCATATCTGCTTGATCTAAATTTGTTTTTGTTGTTGTTTTGTTAGCTGATAGTGGATGACTTGTTAGTGAATCATGGTATCCTATCAGAAGTCCCGGCTGTAACCAAAGGAATTCTTGATCTGAATTTGTTGTTGTTGTTGTTTTGTTGTAGTTGTTTTGTTAGCTGTCAGTGGATGACTTGTTAGTGAATCATGGTATCCTACCATAAGTCCCGGCTGTAACCAAAAGAATTCTTCATCTGAATTTGTTGTTGTTGTTGTTTTGTTAGCTGCTAGTGGATGACTTGTTAGTGTATCATGGTATCCTACCACAAGTCCCGGCTGTAACCAAAGGAATTCTCCCCAACATGGACATGCCTACTCCACACCACATGATACTGTTCACTGATCACGAACAGATCGCTCTTGTGGAACGCAAAAATGTTCTCAGGTGAGCCAGGTGAAACCTGTTAGTGACCAGCGGTGTACATGAAATAAAGACTACAGTTGGTATTATTCCCGTTGCAGAACTTGTCAGGATGGTGAAAATGTTAACTGTCCTCAGTACCGTTTTAGGTGCTTGTTTTGACACTATAAGCACATAGAACTGTACTTGTGTCTCTACTTTCTCGTTCCCAACAACAGAAACATTGATTAAATACTGGGAAGATTTAATGGTGTATTTGTGAAAGGAAATTAGTTTAGCAAAAAACGCCCAACGAAACAAAAAATGTAAAATAAAGGTAAATATGGGCAATTTGAAGGCCAAGGGCGCACGCTTTGTCGCAAGAAATCAAATTCAACGTAACTTTCATTTTCTTTCAGAGAACAGAAGCGTTTATTGTAGTTGCAACGGTGTCAAGTAGTTATTAATGTGCGAAGTACTTGTCTCTGTCAAGCACTTTATGAGCTAAATCTTGAAAAGTCTCGCGACCGTTATTTGTCTGGTTTTATTTTAGCAACAAAGGAGGTGAAAAAGATGTCCAGCTGACAAATGATAAAAGAATTGTGTCTCACTATAGTGATCCAAAGTCAGCCGGCAAAGTCGCCGATCCTGGTACGTAACAGAGACATGTAGACTGAAATAAAAAAGATGATAAATTCAATATGGGAAAACTTCCATTTCTAATTTAGAGCCAAGATAATACAGGTTAGCTCCAAAAAGGTTCTCACTTGGATGTGGTCCTTTCATTATTTATATAAACTCTGTCCTCGAAAAAACCCTCTCTAGATCATCAGAGTTCTCTTGAGGTGCCTAATTTTGAATTGCGCTTGAATAAGCTTTACCTGACTCTTTGGTATAGATATTTTCTCCAATGGTTCTAACAGAATTTAAATGCCTGTTTTGTAAAATTTAAATGTGCCTTGTAAATCGGCACTGTTCCCTTTACATCTTCCTTCATATGCAGTAGCTGACAGCTGTCTTGCTTTATTTTCAACTCTGCGACCTATGACAAGTGTTCCAGCTCTAGAAAAGAAAAGATAGACACAGCTACGTGTTTCCACTCATAACAACAGTAGCTTGAATTCGTGACAAAACTCCTGTTACACTTCCACCAGGCCAGAAATACACATAAAGGTAAGTCGAGCATTAGATTTTCGAGATCGCTTTTAAAAATCGAGTTAGCAAAGCGCGCCGAATGTCTGTTAGATCCCGCAGGATCCTCGCTTATGTCCGTATAACACAGGGCATATCTTCGAAAGACTTATGGTTAACCGTCATATTCTTCATCGTTGGGTGTCCACTACAACTGTGTGTAATTAAGGTCACTTGATAGACCTTTCACAGACGTTATAGCTTGCAAAACCTACAAAGGGAATTTTTCCAGCGCAACTACCTGCCTGCGCTATCAGTGCTTTTTTTCTAGAACGAACTTCGTTTCACTTCCAGTCTTTGGATGAGAATCTCCCAGAAAGAGATAGTTGGAATAAGTTATTTCTGAAATTAATATATACATATCTTATTTGCATAGCAATGGTTGCCCTTAATAACCATCGTCGAGAAGATTAATTATCAATGTGCCGTAACTTTTAAATGTACTTGCGAACGGAAAGTGTTGGAGTAGTCGCTCAATTAAGTGGTGAGGGCGATTTGACGTCAAAGCAAGGATAAATAAAAATAACTGCTCCTTCTCCTTCAAGCGTCTGTGCCTTCGTAAACTCCTCTATAGCTCTTACCTAGCAGAAGCTAAGGTTAGATTATAGAATATTTTCAAATATCCTACAAATATCCTTTCCCTTTTCTTCCCCTACCCCTGAGACATGACCCTTTGCCAGAGCGTAGTTCATTCCTACTTGCCACCCTACTTCCTTTTTGAACTACCTGTGAACACATGATGGCAGTTCTATCCTTACTTTTTTATTTATAACAGCGAATAAGTGAAAACTGCCGTGAGACGATACCCCATTCATTGCTTTCCCAAAATAGCCTACCAGAGGAACGATCTCGCCACCAACGTACTCGCCACCAAGCGAAGTCTTCTCGCCACCAACCACCAATAAAGAGATTAGTCGAGGACAGTAGGATGTTCGGCTGATAAGTCTGTACTCAAACTTTATAAACGTATGTTGTCGAAAGCACGTTCGAAACCGATAAGTTTGTTCGCTTGTCTGTACTCAAACTTTATAAACGTATGTTGTCGAAAGCACGTTCGAAACCGATAAGTTTAGTTTTAATACAACTGCTATCGAGTTTCATTTCATCACTTATTTCTTCCCATGAAGTTTCATTTTCTCTCAAGTAAGTTTTTATTCCTCGCATCGAGTTTTGCAATTTCTCCTCGCTTACGTGCAAAAGACAAACACGATACGTTTCGATGTCAATGAGTTAGGAACGGAACACATCTAACACGTCGCTGAAGGTCATAATTTAAATACAGACAAGCGCACAAACGTATCGGCCGATTTGAATTGTGCTCGTTCGAACATCCTACTCTCCTCGACTACTTTATTCTGGTAGATCTCTTTATTGGTGGTTGGTGGCGAGAAGACTTCGCTTGGTGGCGAGTACGTTGGTGGCGAGATCGTTCCTTGGTGGTGAGTTCGCTGGTGGCGAGTCTGCTTGGTGGCGAGGTGACCGGTAACCGTTGAAAGGGCTTTGGAGATGTGGTCAGATGTAAAGCAGTGTGTGGCTTCTGTGAAACAAGAAAAGGTGCAAACCCCTGAGAATGTCTTTTAGTGTTGTTGCCGCAAGTTGTGGGGATGCCTTATTTGAAGTTAAAGCCAACATTTTCCTGTCAATCGCTAATGAAGTGGCCCATTTTATTAACCGATATCAGAAAGACATGCCAATGTTGCCATTCCTGGCAACAGATATGTTTCAACTCGTCTTCAATCTGTTGGAAAGATTTTTGAAAGAAGAAGCCTTGGCTGAAGTGACATCAACAGCTAAGCTGGTCCAGCTAGATTTAACGAAGTCATCTTTGCACAAAAACACCTTAGATGTTGATATTGGGTTTGTTGCAAACAAACTTCTCCTAGATTTAAAGCGCAAAAAGAAGATCAGTGAGAAGGATTGCTACTCAGTGAGAGCTGATACCAAGACATTTCTCATCGCCCTTGTGAAAAAGCTATTGTTAAAAGCTCCAATAAGGTTTGGTCTGGTAAGGAACTTGGCATGGCTGCATCCCTTGGAAATCTGTTGTGGTCAAGAGAGGTGTTTGGAGCATCTTGGTCGTTGTCTTAGGATTGTTTCGGATGCTCAACAGATTATGCTTTCCAAATGTGATAATATCATCAGGCAAAATTAAGAATTTTTAAGGGAGAGCTCAGCGAACCCTGATTTCCAGTCACTCACTGTTGACAGCATGGTCAATGTTACTGAGTGGGCTGATCTGTGGGAGTTAACCAAAAATCTTCTCCTTCTATCACATGGACAAGCGTCAGTTGAACGAGGATTTTCAATCAACAAAGAAATCTCTGTTGAAAACATGACCGTACAAACGTTGATTTCACAGAGAGTGATTAAAGACCATCTCCTGAATGTTAGAGGGGTTACCAAAGTCTCCTTAACTAAAGAGCTCCTTGTCAGTGCAAATCATGCAAGACAGAGATACCAAGCTCACCTAGATGAAGAGAAAAGAAAGAAAGAGGAGCAGAAAAGAGGAGAGAAAAGGAAAGATACCCTTGAGGAACTGGATAACTTAAAAGAAGTAAAGAAAAGAATGAAAGACTACAACAAGGTTTATGTGTGTTTGTTTACACGTGCCTCAACTCGAGCCGTGCATCTGGAATTGACTCGAGGAATGAATGTACAAGATTTCCCTTTAGCCTTTCGCAAATTCGCCAGCAGACGAGGATTACCGGCTACAATACAATCAGACAACGCGGGGTGGTTATTGGGATAGACTCATACGAAGCAATAGTATTTCAACTATTGTTTCCACATCAGCCTATTTAGTCGTTACAATAGAACCCAGTTCTGGGTTTTTTCCAGTGAATTTGCAATTTTAAAAGCATATGTAAATCGTTTAAGTAATCAAATATGTACTGTTAACATTAGAATGGCAAAATTTTTCATCATAGAGAAAAAAATATTCATTTCGTAAAATAGCAATTCTCCAAAATTACTACTTAACGAAATAAATTTTAATACGGTTTTTGGAAATAAGAAGTGACCAAGATCAGTAATACACCATAATGTAATGTTTAAAAGCAAATTTTTGACCCGAAAAGAAAGACATTGTTGTTATCGAAGGATAAAAATATTCCGTTTCGTAAAATGGTATATCTCCAAAACTTACTATTATGCAAAATGTATCTAAATACGGTTTATAAAATAAAAGGAGACCAAAATATTAGTGCGTCAACGGAATACAAATGGTGTGACACGAGAATGGCAATGTTACAACAGGGAAGTTTTCGTGGCCAACAGATAAGTGCCGCTGCTCGTTTTACTCTAGACTAGGCCGGTTTTTGGGTCCTCAACGAAGAGAGACTCGCACACACTCTAGTCCTAATTACTTCTCTGTTTATTTGCTAAATCAAAGTGCTTATATACATATTGGTGACTAATTTTTACGTGATTAGATATGCGAGGGAAGGCATGTAGTTTCCTTTTTAGTAAATATCTTAATTTGAACGTGAGCATAATGCTTTGTTCTACCCTCTTCACTTACGTAAATCGCGCTCTGTTAAGATCACCCTTTGCCACTGCAAGGTGAAAATAGTCCATTTCGCAAAATAGTAAGTCTTCTTAAATTACTCTTTTGCGAAGTATATTTTAATACGGTTTAAGAAGTAAGAGGAGGCCAAAATCTTTGGTGATATTTAAATGTTCTGTTAACAATAGAATGGCAAAATTTTTCATCATGGGGAAAAAATATTCATTTCGTAAAATAGCAATTCTCCAAAATTACTACTTAACGAAATAAATTTTAATACGGTGGAGGGCGGGAAAAATCCCATGGTTCTGATTGTTGTGAACCTCCCCAAACTTTGGAGAACGAAGCCGTCGGTCTTCTGAAACGTCTCCCCGCTTCGGCAGCCAATGGTTCTGATTGTTGTGACTCTTTCTTAACTTGGGCTACCAATTGTTCTGTTTGCTGTGAAAGTTCCTTAACTTGGGCCTCCAATCGTTCTCTTTGCTGTGACTCTTCTGTAACTTGTGCCACCAATCGTTCTCTTTCCTGTGACTGTTCCTTAACTTGGGCCACCAATTGTTCTATTTGCTGTGACTGTTCCTTGACAAGGCTGACCAGATTATTAACCTGCAACCGATTGGTGTCGAAGCAATGGAGGGCTAGACTTAAGTGACGTTCAACGTGGGACGTTGAATGCAAACTGGTGTTTGATCGAGGAAACTAGAAAGATCAAGGGGATTCAAGCTGTTTTTTAAATCGATGTAACTCTCAAAGTTGTTTACTGAGGTGCATTAGTAATAGGCGTCTAAATCTAATCATTTGCCCAATGCCTTACCTACGGCACCAACTCTTTTCAATGATTGACTCTGGAAAGCTGGTTTACTAACTTAGGACAGCTCCCTTCAACAGGTGTCAACTACTACCGGTACCATACAAATGACTTATTCGCTACGTTAACATTACAAACGAACCGAACAGAACGACCTAACTCTATTGACAGATCGAAACTAACTGATTATGAACGACGTCGGCCACTTATGTCTAAGAGACAATAACATCACGGCTTAACTGACCAATCGGTTTACACGTCATTACTACCATCAACAGTCTCTCTCAGGACTACACTCACCCGCGCGATCAGACTACACTATCAGAAGAGATGATTTGTCCTCTTGAAGTTTAATATTTTATACATGTTACCTCCGGGTTCAAACCATTTACCGTGTTGCAATGTAAATTAATTGTTTTTGAACTTAGGTGAGCAACCATAACCTGTAATACCTTTGATCGACAACGGTATCTGATTTTACGTCTTGTAGGCTTTTGCAGGATAACCTTTCTTGTCACAGGCTTATTGCTCGTATTTTTCCTCGCCCCATAAATATACTACGCATGGTATAGTATGGTTTACACTATTAAAGAAATGAAAACGCGCCGAGTGCACGCGGAAATTTTTAAGGACACGAGAGAAGTGCGGAGAAGCACGAGCCGAGGGCGAGTGCTTCTTGCTCTTCTCGAGTGTTCTTAAAAATTCCCAAGGGCTTATATAACTCCACAATGCTCGAAGAACAAGTTTTTTTTAATTCCTCTTTAAAAAAGAATCGTGAATTGCGTGTGCTCGTACCGATGACGTAAGCTGCGTGCACTATATCTCATTATAAAATAATTCAAATAGTACGCGCGCTCTGATTGGCCATAAAACCATTTTACATGAGCATGTAAACACGGTTTTCGTTCCTCTTTCATTAGTTATTTTATAAAAGAAATGTAAAATGGTTTCCGTGTTTCTCGATAAGCTGGAAACCACTCCGCTTCGCGTCGTGGTTTCCTACGCTTATCTCGTGTTCTCCCAACCTCCCGCGTGTTTACATCAGGCTATGTAAACATGGAAACCATTTTACATTTCTACAACAGAGCACTCGTGTGACGTAAGGCGCGTGCTTTATGGAAATACAATAAACTCGTTCTGACCAATCATGGCGCGCGAATTTCTCTGAACATCTTATAAAAGATAAATAATGTTTAGGCAAGTCCATACCATAGCATCGCATCCAAAGTTTCTGTATTCACAGTGAACTTCAGTTTCAAGACATTCATCGCGAATGTGAACCTCAAGCTATAAAAAAAAAAAAGCAACAACAAAAATTATTGACTGTTCGTCGACATTTTCCTGATTTTAGCAAATCTTCAAAGTAATAAACGACAGAAGAAAGAAACGCTAAGATTTTCCCACCGATTTTTCGCCTACATGCATCTCTCTAAACGTGAAATTTTCCATTCCTACAAAAAATCTCGAAAGTTTTTCACATCTTTTATCTTTCTTCATCATTCATCTTGTATAAAGAGCTAAAAAATGTTGGTTTATTAGGTTAAGTGACCGCCTAGAGCCAGAATTGCGTGACAGGTGTAGTTAAGAGAAACTTGTCACAGTCGCAGATTTTAAAAGGCATCCAAAAAAATATAGTAGTTCCCAAATATATTTTTTATTATTTTCAGAGATGAAATGATGGATTATGAAGGGGAATCAAGATTAGTGTTGCAATTCTCTGGCAAGTGGAGATATTTGACCTCAAAGTTGTCAAATATTTGGATGAATCGAATAGTCTAAAAACACAATCATTTATTTGCCTCTGTGATTGACAAGCCGTCCATAAAATTGACTGATACTTGCGGCGAACATTAATTAAGGATGTAAAACAATGTGTGCAAACCCTCAGAGTAATTGGCTAAATACCATCGCAGTGAGAGCTTCTTGGTGAAAATCAAGAAAAACCGGGGGGTGGTCTATCTCCCCCCAGAAAAAAACCAAAACAGAAACCAATTTGTCTTTTTTAGTTTTTGGGTAGACCCTTTATACTGGCAAAGTTTCATTTAAATCGGTGAGATGGCATAAAGCACGACTGCCTGGTGCTCTCGTGGACACGCTCTTGAGACTCCAGTTCTAGGAACACCAGAACGATCTATGATCTGCAACGATATGACTCGCATGTAAAAATGTTAAAAATATCTCTGGATAAACCTTAATCGTCATAGCTGAACCTAATATTCCACAGCCCTTTATCGTTAATCTCAGCCTAAAACTTCTGATAGCCTCTACATGTTTCATTGGACGATTGTCGAAATATTTGGACTTCTCCTCTTTAGAGACCAACTGAGGCACATTCTAGGTAAGCATGCTGTTTCTGATAGGAGCCGTTATGCCTGCTCATAATCGGTGTAAACAAACCTTTTCTCGTGGAATCGCTGTAAGGCCGCACTTGTTAGTGCACTGAACAGGCAACTTTTGGCAATCTTCTAAATGGTCCTGGAGAACAAAGGAGAACATGTTTAAATATGATGCTGCGTAACACCTGTACCGCGAACAAACTGCAAACTGTTTGACTTTCTGGTGAAATTGGTCCTCAACAACAGCAGATGACCAAGGGACAGTTAAGTCATTTTTAATCATAATTTATGATAAAAAAGTGCAAGAGGTTGTCAAACCTTCTCGCGACTCTCTCCTGAAATATGTTAAATTGGATAAAAACTCCCGCGACATTTTTAGAGAAACAATCAAATCAACTTAACAAAAATATCAAATAAATAAGTTCTCTTTCTCTGGGAAATGATGGAGATCTTTCGGCATTTTCGTTGTATAAAGGGTTCCTTGCACACTTGAATTTCTCGAGATGCACAGGGCGTAGAAAAAAGATCATTGAGAATTTGCAATGCGATCAATGTCACAAAGCTATTGATTTAATCAGAGTTGTTTTTAGCGCTCATAGAGTACTTCATTTAGCTTTGATGAATAGCTAATAACACCTTTTAATCAGCAGTCTTAATGCTCAAAAGTATTAATGTATTAAATGGAGAGTAATACATGGGCGCGCGTAGATACGGAATTCCTCTTCGAGTTTTCAACTCGATAACTCACGAAAGAGCGCAGCGTACTAGTGAGATGTCGAGTTGAACGCGAGAAAATAAATTTCATATGTACAAGCAACCATGTATTATTTTGATTGTCACATAAACACATATAGCCCTTTGCTAACAAGAAAATCCCCGAATAAAAAACGTAAAGTGCGTTGATGCACTTTATTTTTTTTAGGTACACGGCCGAAATCGGCCTGTGACAAATCTTTCAGTTGTCGATTTTCGTTCCCGAGAAATGCCGTTACCAAAGCCACTGAACACGTAACTTTCTGTTTTTCTATTCGTATTTTGGTTTTCTTCCCCTTCTCGGAAAGTTTGAACGTCATTGTCTGCAAGCGATATGGATTTTTTTTAGTTTTTTAGCAGCCATAATGCGCAATAATTTCGTTAAATGACCTTGGATTGAGAATGGTAAAGGCTTTGCCGTTCATTCATCAACCTGACCGAGTGGCGCGAAAGGCGAGCGACGTGTCAGCAGCTGATTGGCGAAATCAAAAACACGGAAAAATTATATCGTATTTTTTTACGTGTGTTGTTACAGCTTTTCTCAGAGCTGGAAATCCTTGTGTAATACCGCAGTTTATATGATAAAAAACTTTTGAACGCAGGGAACCTTCGTAGCCATATTGTCACGCATT
Source organism: Pocillopora verrucosa (assembly GCF_036669915.1). Classification (NCBI taxonomy): domain Eukaryota; kingdom Metazoa; phylum Cnidaria; class Anthozoa; order Scleractinia; family Pocilloporidae; genus Pocillopora; species Pocillopora verrucosa. The sequence goes on along the minus strand of NC_089319.1, from coordinate 11,911,812 downwards.
GCCCACCTCAAGAGTTGAAAGGGAACAGTTACCTGACATCCCAAAGAATGGCTATGAGGGAAAGGGGACCTCACAACCCAAAGCAAAAGTGTGGCTGGAACATTTTCTTTTTTGAACGTTCTCATAGAAGAAGACAATGAAATGTGTAAATATATAAATTACGTAAATTGAAGGCTGGCTCTACACTGGAAAAGAATTGCAGCTTTGGGAGAGACACTGGCATATGGAAAGTACCCTTTGCCGTGCTGACAACTTGGCAATATAAGTGGATCTAAGTAAATTTTATTGAAAGTTCATTTCTTTATATGGATGTCTACATACCCGCTTTTCATGAAAGACGAATGATTCTTGACAATGTTCACAGTTGATTTTCCTCCAAGAACATTCAGATGACTCGTGAACTATCATGTCTTCCTTGGTAAGCCTCTCTGTACATCCTGAGTTTGAACATTGCACTTCTTTCAACAGGCATTCTGACTGGTGTTTCTACAAATGTAAAAGACAGAGTTTTTATAGATACTTTATAATAGGAAATAAATAATTTCTTCAAATCAACTGAAGGCCCAATTGAACTAGCCCGCCTAAATTTAAGTTTCGTTAGTTATGGTCATCACAAATTAAATTTCTGCGGCCTTGTTACTGATTTCCTTCACTTTAGTTCCGAAAAAAGTGCGAAAATCGTTATCTTAGCTTTTGAGCGTTAAAGTCTGAAAAAATTGTTTGTGTTATCTTAAAAAAATGCTGGATCTTTGCACATGTCACGTTAACGTTCCTCATCAACACCGTCTTCGTAAAGTACGTTTGAACAGAAGTCCGCCGCTTCGATTTTATTTCAATAGACTGAAATGTTAGAATAGGATACGTAAACTGATTTTTGTTTAAGAAAAGGTCATAGATAATTAAATTTTTTTCATATCAGACACCTCGGTTATACCTCAACAGCACGCAGTTCTCCAGTCCATGAACATCCAAAATGAGGACACTTCACGGTCAGATCCATTATCTCGCGACGATGGGCAGAATCTGGAAATATCTGCCAGAATAAGAATTATTTCAAATTCATATCCGAGTAATCCAAGTCCAAGTGTAATAAAGCAATGTTAGAACGGCTGATTTCAGTTGGCCTCATATGGGCTCCTACTTTGGCTTTTGTTTCATCTGAAATTCCCGTTATGCACTCTGGACTTGTGAACATTTATTTTACAACATTTTCTTATGTTTCTTATGCTCATGGTACAAAAAGTTACACGATAAATCATATTTTATGTACGTATCAGCTTTTCGGACCGCTGATTCAATGTCGAGGGACAAAAAAATTACGAAATTAGAAATCGCTCAGTACATTTTCACAACATAGAGCCCCGCGACGCTGAAACTTCTTCAAAATATGATTTTTTGGGTTTTGTCTTTTGGAGGTAAAATTGTAATAGCCCTTGTTATTTTGGATTTTGAATTTTTATAACGTCACGTGAAATCGGAGATGGTGGTGGCAACTGTAAAGCATCATACGATTGAACATGCCGGTAGGCACAAAATACCAGTTCCAAAATGGCCGATATATTTCAAAATATTTCAACTATCAATACCAAATACGTTAACTATGAAGATCGTTTTTGATAATTAAACGAGAGGTTTCCTTCAAGAAACTTAAATGTGAGTGAATATTACGGAGAGTTTCTTTGGAAAAAAAATTCCAATAGAAATGACGTGAAACGATGATAGAAATGACGTGAAACGATGATAGAACAGACAAGAGAAAACGGGATTTGCTTCAGGCTACCTGACTATCTCCCCACATATTACACGCGGTTGCGTTACTTGGTTATATAAAAACTCTCTTACCTTGTCACGCGACAATGGTTCCCTATCTGCTGGACACAATGGCGAAGGGCGTCTGTAGACAGTCAGTGAAGAGATAGAGAAATGATACGTTTTTTTAAGTAAACAATCCCTAATTGTGAAAGGAAACAATAGTCGTGGTGGCTTGAGTAAAATTTAATGAGTACAGTGATGGAATTTAAGTGGGAAAATAAATTATTCAAATTCAGATTATTGCTCCTTCAAGGAAATCAAAATAAAGACTTAATCTCGAACTCTGAATCTTTTTAACTCTCGCAAGAATGTATTTATTACTAGGATGAGCTGAAGATGCAATATTTAGGTTGTGGATCAATTATATTTTGTGTTTCAGATATAGTTGTTGTACAATGTAAAATGCCAGTGTAATGACCACATGCAAAATTGTATTCGACATTACCGCAAGAGTGATTCCATACAGATGTTGCAGAGTCTGTGTCCACATCCTACAATCTGAACTGGATCCTTCATTGGTAAATGGCACACAAGACATTCACATCTATCAGGAACTGTGACAGTGAACTCGTAGTCATATCCACCAAGTTCTGGTACGGTTTGGCTCGCTGCCATATTGGTTTCGCTATCGACGAGCATAAAATTTGAGGTGGGTGACGTGATATCTCCCAAACTCACTCCCAGGTTCCTCTCTCTTCCTTTCTCCCGACAGAACGCACAGCAAAACTCCTGGGGACAGGGGATAGTGGCCGTTGTAGAGTGGTGGGGAGTTGGGGTTGTAAATTTGGCAAAAAAAAAGATGTTAAACGTGTACTCTTTAAATACGTAGCATAATCATATCAGTTTAATTCAAACCAAAAGTTATGTTTTGTTCAGAAGATAAGCTTAAACAAAACAAAAGGAGTAGGGTACGACGAGTCCTTCAATTCGTGGAAGATTTGATTCGCTTTCGGTATTGTAAACATATTTTTTTCCTCCCTCTGTGAAATGAAGCTCCAAAATTTTTTCTGCTCGAGCGAGATGTCACTGATTCAGGGACAATTATCGTCAAATGGTAATTTTGTGGCTGTTGTCGTGACTTTTCGTTTATCTATTTATTTTTGTTATCTAAAGCCCGTTTTTCAATGGCTGTTTCCATTACAGAGAGGTTTATGCAAGAATTCATATACGACAGGCCGGTAGGAGAAAAAAAAGACAGAATTGTAAAAAGAACGGCGTTTGTCAAGGTTCGTGTATACTTCCCAGAGGAGAGAAGAGAGAGGACACTGGAAACCAGGATGGATGTCTCCGTAAGTGAATGGTGACTAAACTAAGCCAGTTTCATTCTTCTGGTGCGTAAAAGCTGTGCAGAACAGGTTGCTTCAATTGTGGCATGTACTTCCTCTTCGAAAATACTTAGAGATCTTCTCAGTGTATTTATCCTTGTAATAGTTTGCAGAGCAGCCGTCTAATTAGGGTGAATAGACGTTACGTGCCCGCGATCGTTCATTCGACCTCTCATGTCTGATTTAGAGTTAGAGTGGACGGGGTGAGGCCCACCCGACTACCCTTCACCTCCCCTTCCTTTTGACTGTCACTCACCCCCTTGGTACAAATTTCTTTCTCTCCCCAGCCTACCGCTGCTGAAAAAGTCAAAGAAGGCAGCTATGATTTTCTCAACGAAATCGCCAGGCAACTCGCTTGCTAAAATTACGCATGCTCTCCAGGTTATCCTTGTAACGTCATAAAGAACAAGTGTTTTGAGGGGGGGGGGTTATGATACTAAAAGAGATAAAAAAAAAAAAAACCTCTTTGTTAAAGGGGGATATAGATCCTACATGGGATGTTGAATTTTGTTTGGAGAAAAGATTAACCTTTTGACCCATAAGTGTGGCTAACATGTTAGTTCTTCTTACAATATCACCCCTGAATCACACATAAAGGTCATGAGAATAAAAGAAGTGATCACTAACTAAAGAAGCTCTTGATTGTTAAACAACTTTTTTCCTTTTCAGCACCTTAGGGAATGCAGGTGGAATAGTATAGAGAATATGAATACTGATGTTAGGGTGTAAATGGTTTAACCCTTTACAACCTAACATCAGAATGCATATTCTCCATACTGTTCTCCATACATTTCCAAAGAGGCTGACGAAGAGAATTTGTTGAACAATCAAGAGCTGCTAAAGTTGGTGATCATCTCCTCTATTCTCATAACTTTCATGTTTGTTTCAGGGGTGATATTGTAAAGAGAAATTAGATGCTAGTCACTCAGGGGCTAAATGGTTAAGGAAAGTGGGATGGCGAAACCTCTTCTTCGATCCCTTCCACCAAGAGATCAACGCACTCACTTAGATCGAAATTTAGAAAGGGTGAAATAGCATGACAACACTTTCACCGCAAAAATACAGATACTCCGAATGGATTCAAATACATCTTCTTTCCGCCATAAGGCAATAAGGTGCGCATCAAAAGCCAAAATGTCTCAACTGACTGAAAACAGCCACGTACCTGTCCTCGATCTCCGGAAGGTAATAAGGTGAAGTTTGTTTTCTATTCAATTAATCATCAGCTGTCGCTTTAGCAAGCGTTTTATGATGAACCGAAAGGCAAAAAAATATTTCAAGATTATTTGTTGACTATAACCAAATTCAAACCATAGACATATACTCCTTTCTTTACATTATTTATGCATATTTACTGACAGCACCCACCTCTTTAACTTAAAATTCTACAAGCTTTTGTAAATAAAAGTTGACTGAATAACTATAAAAGCGTGAGCCGGAGCCATAACAGTAAACCATTTGCGTAATAACAACAAACACAAAATGAGGTTTCAACTCAACGTTTATTTCAAAGTCAGATAAAATAAGGGCCAAACAGATTTAAACCGTGTTTGACAAAACGTACAGCTTTAAAAAATATTTAAGCTCTAGTATGAATGGGTTTTAAGTCATTACCCTTCTTATGAAGGCTGAACTTTGTCCTCTTCCGTACTTGCTGTGATGAGAACAGCATCGTTAACTATATAAGATCTGTTATATAACTCATTTGCTGAGGCAAACATTGTACCAAATTCGCAGTCACCGGTTATCGTAAGAGCTTTAAAAGTCGCTCTGTCACGTTTGTGTCCAAAGTCAATCTCATGCGACATGTTATCGCTCTCCTCCTTGCATGGATTCTGATCAATTATTGCTACGTGTATTTTTTCTACAAATGGCCATGATAGTGACTTGTCAAATTCTCCAGGGACATTTACGATCGAGAGACTTAGAAAAACTGAGCCCCACTCACTAAACTTTTCAAGCATCATTTTGATTCTTAACATGTATCCGTTTTTCCACAGAGAATAGGATTCACTCAGTAAAACTTGTTTTACCCCTGTTTTTGCTTTGCCAAGAAGAGCATGAAAGCGGGGCACTTTCCATACAAATGGATCATTCGCAATCTCCAGCTTTTCTATCTGCTCTGACTGTTCCCTAACTTGAGCTATCATTGGTTGTTTCATTTCTTGATCTTTGCGCAATATTCGCCCCAAGAAGTTGGATTTTGACTTTCCTTTATCCTTTGGTGTCGCTCGCATCTGCTGTGAATTTTCTTGATCTTTGGACATCAGCCATTGTACATGCTGTGAATTTTCTTGATCTTTGGACATCAGCCATTGTACATGCTGTAAATTTTTTTGATCTTTGGACATCAGCCATTGTACATACTGTGAATTTTCTTGATCTTTGGACATCAGCCATTGTACATGCTGTGAGTGTTCTTGATCTTTGGACATCAGCCTTTTAACATCTAGTGACTGTTCTTTAACTTCAGCCATCAATCTCTCCATCTGTTGTGTCTTTTCTTGATCACTGGACATCAATCGCTCTATCTGCTGTGATTGTTCTTTGACAAGGCTGACAAGATCATGAACTTGTAACCGAGTGGCCTCAAGGCAATGTAGGGCTAACCTCAAATGACCTTCAACTTCGGACTTTGAATGAGAATCGATGTTTCATCTTGGAAACTATAGGCAGCAAGGAATAGATCTTTTAAAATTTAAAGTTTTGAATTCAGTTGCGCTTCCTAATCTGTTTTTTCGCGGTTTATCTTTTCTTGCCCTATAGACTCGAAACTTTGAGTTTTTTATTTAATTCTTGATTTTAAGCATCAAAGTCTCGTTGAACTTGGGGACTACATTAAATACTTTAAGTTGTGGATTCCCCTCTGACAGTACAAGCTTCGATTAAGCTTTGGTAAACAATCTTCTCGGACTAGAGTTGCCTAAATACCTGTTTAAAACCTGTTTCACACTGACAAGCTGCTTCACAGCATATGAGGAATGGAGTTTAATCAAGTTTGAAAACAGTTCCATACCATAGCCTTGCATCCCAGGTTCTCGTATTCGCAGGTAACTGCAGCTTCAGGACATTGGTCACGAATGTGAACTTCAAGCTGTAAACAACAATAAAAACGATGACTCATTTGTTGTAAACAGGACAAGGCATTCCAAGTTCATGAAACAATGGAAATGTAAATTTCCACTCATATATTAACCAAATTCTTCTTCATCCCTTTTGATGCTCTTGCAAACCTTCTTAAGCTATTCTTTCTAAACCATTCTGTAAGCTTTCAATTCTTGACAGGCTTACTTTTTGTTGATACCCAAAGCTTTTAGACTCGGAGAAAATTGTTATAGCCAATCTTGATTTTCTAAAGCCCTCGTTCAGTGCTACTATCAATGACCTTCATTTCGAATTTAAAAATTGTTAAAATAAAAGTGAGCTTCCCTATCGAGTGATCTAACTGTGAGCCAATTCGAATAATTAAAATCACTTAACTTTGATGCAAACGAACCTTGTCTCGTGGAATTTCTCTCACGCCGCACTCATTGGTGCACTGAACTGGAAACTTTTGGCAAACATCAAAATGTTTCTAGACAAAAGTAGAGAACACGTTTGAGCACGATGCCACATTTCACTCCAGGACTGGTTAAACTCGCGAATAGTGCAGGGCAATCTAACGCAAATAATTAAAAACTTGGCTGTCAAAAAAGAGAAAATGTTCTCAACAAGTAAGCTACCCACACAAATTAAAGCAGCAACATACTCCGAACCAAACATTTTTGATTTTAAAGATGTAGCTCAACATGATAAAAATATGAAAACGTAGCACTTGCCACAGTTTGAGATTCCGTACAGCCTTTCGAAATCGCCTTTAAAATGTACTAAAAATTCGCCTCCCAACGCCGGCATTTGAAGCTTGATGACACTCGCGTGACGTTTCAAATTTCATTGAAATGGTGGAAAAAAGAAAACAAAAACTCATAATTTGAGTCAAGGCAGAGATGATGTCATGTGGTGCCAAGGATATGCTCCTCCTTTATGTTTATAATTATAAAAGAATCCCCTTTCGTTCCCGTATTGAACGTCAATGGCCCGTAATTGTCATTATGGAATTACGGACAATGATCTCGTCAATCTAAGTGAGGAATGTATCGCCCTGAAACTGAAAAACAACAGAATCAAGATGACGTGTTGATGATATCTGCATACCTGCTTTTTATGAGACAGGACTGATTCTTGACAATATTCACAATTTATTCTTCTCCAGGAACATTCGAATGCCACGTGAACTGACATGTCCTGCTGGGGCAGATTCTCTGTTTCTCTTTTAACAGGCATTCGGATTGGTGTTTCTGTAGGTGACATATTGCCTTAGCTTTCTCAAAACATATGAAAGGTGTGCTGTGAAAGTCTTGCTCTACGCTCACTCAAGTAAAGCAATAATCCTCGCAGTTAAACAGCAATTTAAGCAATTGAAGAAAAAAAGGCCTGAAAAAAATTCAGGGAGCGAGGCAAATTTTAGATGGTTAATCTTCTATCACGTAGTAGAGGCTGAACACAATTTTAAACGAAAACAAATTTCATATGGCCTGTGTGGCCACACTGAAAAAGGAATTGATGTTTTAGAGATTTCAGGCTAAAAATGTATACGTAGATGACGTATGAGGGAGGATCGAGTAGAAGGAAAGATAGAGGAGACGAAAGTTGGTAAGAATAGTTATCGCTAGGATTGTGTCTGTTAAGTTAAAACGTCGCAAGTTTAAGTCCTGTGACGACATTGAATGCCTTGTCTTCTGGCTAAAGGTAATTTTTTTCTCTGCCTTAGTTGTACCTCTGCAGCACGCAGCTCTCCAGTCCATGAACATCTAGAATGCGGACACTTCACGGTCAGATTCAGAATTTCGCGATGAAAGGCAGAATCTGGAAATATCTACCAAAATAAAAATGTATTATAAATTTATTCTAAAAACATTTCCAGACATACAACAGCCAGCTTTTTATAAGGTAATCGAGAGCCCACCGAGAATTCTACTCCTTCGTCGAGCTACAATTTTGTTCCAACAAAAAGTAGATGGATAGTTTTCTTGGAACTAGTTTTAACGTTTTTACTGTTACGTGATGGGATTTTTTACAACCTGAATGAAGGACACCTTCTGACATATTGACTTTAATTTTATCCAAGCCTGCTAGTTTTCAATAGACCATCTATAGGAAGGCAAAACCGTAAATTCGAGTCTTTTTACAAAGCATGGATAGCATTGCGTGAACCGTCTAATCTCTTACCCTGTCACGTGACAATGGCTTCCTGTCCGCTGGGCACAACGGTGAAGGGCTTCTGATGGTCAATCAGGGAAGAGAGATTGTATCACTTTTTAAAGTAGGAAAACATATAAAGCCCTGGGCCATGAATAACGAATGACGCACTCAAGCAAACACATTTAAGAATGGAAATTAGCTTGAAAACTGACTCTTAAACATTCCTATGCAAAATATCGATCGTACTCTCAAATAAATCTTTGATGTTTGTATTACTGGCGTGCGAATTCGATACTTAAGTATTGTTAGTTTGTAAACCTTTGAGCAGACTCGCGGTTTGTGAAACTGCTAGCAGTGTTGTGCAAATTTTATGTTTTCTACATTTACCGCAAGAGTGATTCCATGCAGATGAAGCAAAGTCTGTGTCCACATCCTACAATCTGAACTGGATCTTTCATTGGTAATTGACACACAAGACATTCACAGTTATCACGAACTTGGACCGTGAATTCGTAATCATATCCGCCAAGTTCTGGGGTCTTGCGAGCAGCCGCCATGTTTACTTCGCCTCGACGACTTGGTGCCTCGATGATTTGAATAAAGTGTACAAGATCTTGCGTGATATCTCAGTGCGTGGGGCGTGACGTCACTCTTCCTCTGAGTTTTCCGTTCGTTGTCTGATGAGATATTTATCTAGCGGTTAGGTGGTTAGGTTAATGAACAAAACAAACAAAAGATAACAGCGATGAGACATTTTGCAATTTTTAAACGCCTTCAATCTTGTGAGTCGTTTTTCTTTTGTGAAATTTTCGGTAACGAAAACAATATTTTGAGTCGGATCTCATTCGTGGCCAAGTGCTTAATGTAAACCAAATTATCGAGCCCGTATTTTAGGGATATTTCGTTGATTGAGACGACCTCAGAGTGTCTTTTTGCCCCTTAAACAAAATCCTAGGTATTTGCCGAGCTAAATTTAGTGAAACAGGTAAAACTAGCTGATACGTAAACATAGGCCGAGTACCAGAGATTTGCAGACGGAAATTGTGATCAATCAAATTATCATTAATAATTTAACTCATAGGAATATATCTTCCTGATAAACGTCAACTGTAAAATGCCTTAAAAATTAACTGTCGGCCGTGGAAGAATCGGGCCTACTATATCTCTTCGACTTAAGGAAACTCGTATCAGCACCCGGATCACCTATTTAATTAACTGCATAAGTAATGTCAGTGGGAGAGGGAGGCTGGGCGAAGCAAGCGGACTGGCAGGAATCCCTTGTTTGGTGTTTCATTTGGCTCATAGACAGAATTTAATATAAATAAGTAGCACCAAAGAAATACTAATAACAAAAGAAATGATATAAGAAACCTGCTTCCAAGTTTCTTCTTTCCCGACGAGAGAATACACTGAGGAAAAACACTTAAGAAAAAAATTATGTTATATTTTGTTTCTGTAATTTGTGGGGAAAACGAACGACAACGTCGAAGCCTGCTGCAACTTCAAGATCCGGCCATAACGAGAATACCATTATGCGATAGACGTATAGGCCGTTTTTTGTTCATGACATAGTAAGCTATTGCACCCAAAGTAAATCGTGGACCATGAAATGTAAAGATGCTCCGAAGGAATATGGCTTTACATGATGCATTGCGATACCTCTTGCAAAGAATGCCAAGTGATCCTTGTTTTGAACTTTGTGTTTTGTTGTGAATGTGTGTGCATTTTAACTATCACTACCTAGGTAAATTTTTCCTATTAACAACTCGTTTTTCCCTCCGATATGAATATCACCGAGTCGAGGAAGGCTTGTATCAATTGACATATGTTAGTCACACCTATTCTAACACAACTTTTTTAAGACATGTGACCCTCAATGTAATAATTTTAAGTCAATTTCATGAACTACTTAGAGTGGTCAAGAGTGGCAACATCACGTGATCAGCCAGGATGCAATAATAAATAGCTATTGTGCGGAAAATCATTAACCTACAACAAATATGTTGAAAGTGCAGATACCTTATTGTGAAATTCTTTCTTTTAAGAACTACATGAGCCTTTTCATATAGATGTCTCACGTCTTTGTTGTTAATGTCTTTCGTCTTCTTCTTTCTGTTACTCATTTTTGCAATTGAGATAATATTCTAAATTTATTAATTTTGTTTTCGAATTATCCCTATTGTCTTTTTTGAGAAGAAACAAAATTTTCTGTTATGGTATGCTTATAGTGCGCGAATATAGTTGCAGGTAGCGTTAAAACAAAGGGTATTCTCTGATCAAAATTAAGTCATGGACTTATTCCTGGAGATAGTTCATATAATTCAGATAGTTACACGACTGATGTATTACCTAAGTGAAGTGGGTGTTGTCCTCCTCTGACCAGCGCGACAGATCACGTGGTTATATTGTCATAGTCAGTGCGATGGTTCGTGGCGCTGTAATTACGTCGTTAATGTTGCTAGTGTAAATTTAGTACATTTACGTTCTAATGTAATTAACATGAACTAGCTTAATGCATTGAAGTCCAAATGTTGTCGCACTTCGGCAACGGTTACCATTTAGGGCCAAAATTCATTTCAAATAATTGGGCAATCTAGGTCATGTTCGATAGGTTTCTAGTTACAAAATAAAGAGTTATGATAAAAGATTTATATCAAACAAAAAAAATTTATTTTTCTCTTTGGTCATTTCTTTCCTTTTAAAAATATAAAATTAAACACAAGAGCAGCAGACTCTATATTTGAAGCGACCACACTCGTTACCTTCCTAACAGATACCAACGAGTAGCATAAAAAGATACTTTTTCTGGCTGGCTAAAAGTAATATCTGGTGCGACGCAAAGCTCCGTAATGAGCCCGCTGCTCTTCATCTCCTACATATATAACGTTCCCGAATAGATTACAAATGGCTCTTGCAGACGACTCCAAGTTTTTCAAGGTCAACGAGAAGCCTTCTGATAAGATTTCGCTTGAACAAGGCCTGACACAACTCTCTAACTGTACCGAAGTTGTGCCTGAGCAATAAGCCTCACCAAACCCAAGAGGCAAGGACTTAAAAATCTCCAGGAAGAAACTGCCTTAAAAAGAGAATACTCCCTGCATGGGATTTCAGTGGCTGCATTTGCTGAAATTATGGACCTGGGCGTCACCGACAAACTTTAATGGTCTCAACACGTGCATAAAGTAGATTTCCTTAAAAGCAAACCGAACCGACCTTTGGATTTAATCGCACGACCTGTAGTGATGTCACTGATACTGATACCAGAAAACGCTTTTACTGCTCAAGAGTTCGACCAAGTTAGAGTACGCATGTGAACTATGGTCACCGAACGCCTTGAAGGACAAGCTTTTGCAAGAGAATGTCCAGCGCAGGGCCACGACATTTCTTAGGAATTATCCGAGGGATAGCCCTTCAAGGATCGGCTCAACTTTCTCTGTTACCACTTGAATAAAGAAGAGAAATTAAAGACTTGGTACTCATTTACAAATCTAGAGCTAGTCTCGTGTACCTCGGCCTTAAAGATTTCTTCCACCGGATCCAATGGATATCAGAGAACGCGAAATTCATACAAACTTTTATATAAAGTACCTCATGCAAAACAAGAATTTTCTAAAAATATTATTATTATTATTATTATTATTACAGGTCTTTTCTCACTCGGAACAAATAAGCAACGGACAATGAAAGTATGAATTCATTTCACATTTTTAAAGGCAGCCTTTAACCTCTTATAGTTTAAAAACTCGTTCTTATAATCCTCCAAAAAGCAGGGTATAGGTTGACAGCGCAAATGAACAAGGAATGGGAGGGCCATGCATTTTAAACTTATTTTTAGTTTAAGTACACCTTCTTTTTATTGACTTGCTATCTCATTTGATATTTACGTTTATTGGGGCTGGGCATCAATACGCCTGTCCCGATTGTGCACGGCAACTTTTGAACACCTTTTGGCGTTTGGTGTAACTTTTTGTGGTTCTGGCAACTTCGAGCAATTTTTGCCTTTCTGAGTAGTTTTTGAGCAAAATAGAGGTTTAGAGCACATCGGCAAGCGCGAAAAAACGATTTAATGAAAAACTAGCTCATAACCTGTCACTTGACAACGTTTCGCAGGCCTTTTGCGATCTTTATCTAATATTGCGACGGATAATTGGTTGCAATGATGTTCGACGAGACGTCAAATAAACCATGTTTTGTTCCGTTCAGACTTTAAATCGCCCATTTTCGCGAGTAACTCCAAAGCCAAATTTTAAGCTATTTTTCTTATCTGACCGATGAAAGCAATTATTGGGAAGAACGAAAAATAAAGCTTTTGATTAACGTTTATATAAAAATATCAAGAAATTTAGGTAGAAACTTTCTGGATTTTTAGCAATTTTTTAGCAACTTTTTGGCATTTTAGTGAGCAACTTTCCAGGATTTTATGAGCACAATCAGGACAGGCCAAGACGTCAATTGGGACATTGCCCTGTCTTTTGCTCCAGTTGCTGTTTAATACTTATTATCTTACTTATCTAGCTAAATTGTTCATTTATGTAAGTAAGGATGCGACGTATTCAATAAGTCAAATCAAATCACTGCACCGGTATCACAGAGGTCATAGGTTCAACTCCCGTACAGGCCTGAATTTTTTTCAGGCTTTATTTCCACTACTGCTTAAATTGTGTACACAACTGCGATAATCACTTTCATCTTCATTCAATAATAGAGAGTTGGTCCCGGAGAATTTCGCCTTCATAATTATGGCCACTTACAGAAAAGTTGCTCGTAACGGTGATTTCACTACCCATGCAAGTATGAAAAAGTTAACATATTACGCGTTATTGACTGTGGAAGTAAATTAGATCCCTATCCCAGGCATATTACTGAACAGCACTACTTCGATTACCGTGTATCCTTTTCAGCGTATACTGATTGCTGTTACAATCTCCATCATGTTTAATGAAAGGCGCAATTTCTATCCTAGTCAATAAAGAACGCTACTAACAGTAATCAACTATCATTAGAACGATAGTGACCTATATCCTCGTTCAGTTTATATGTTGAAAAAGTAGCTTTGAACTTCTTCATCTTAGAGATTGGGGTGAACAGATGCTGATTCTTTTTCGGTCTCTTCAGTAAAGCCAGCCTTTGAAGTGCAGTCTCTGCCAATTTGTCTGGAATAAATTGTCTTGAATCTCTTATGATTAGTTTGAAAGACCTTAGATTAAGCTTGAACCTTCTCGAAGATGAAAGAACTGCTGAGCTTTAATATTAAAATATACGTTGCTGTGTCTTTAGTTACCATTTACACCTACCTACCTAGGACCGAATAATTGAACATAGATAACGTATCACTCTGTTAATTGGTTATTTTTCAGGAAATTGGATCTAATTCGAACCGCATCGTTTTATATAATATCTCGTAAGGAATGCAATTTCGGTGTCAGTAAAGAAGCAAATATTACGTCTTTATATTATCTTCTCCAGATTTGAAAGGCAAGAGATTTCAGAACGATATCAAAACACATGAAATCTTGAATTGGATGAGCTAAACATAGCTCTTTCGAGTTATATTACATTTTGAGTCGAGATAAAATTTTTAAACAGTTCAGTCTCGAATTTCAAATTCTTCTTTGCAACTCAAAGTTGCTCGAGACAATGAAACAACTTTTTGAATTACCAAGCTTTCGTGCGGTACGGACAGAAATCAAATGAATGAGTGGATTTTGTGGAAGTGGTTAGGTATTATATCGTAAGCATTGAAGGGGGGATGGGGGGGGGAGGGGGGGACAAAAAGGCGGTCAAAAATTCACAACCTTGAAAACTTCACAGCAACGGGCAAATTCAAATTCTACATGTAGCCACACAAAATTATTCAGTTATGTAATTACAACAGCCATCAAATTTGATAAAGTAATCTCTTACCGCCATGCATAAATTCAAGCTTACTAAATCTCCAAGTCACACAAATAGTAAAAGAAATGATTTACTACCTCAAAGGATTTTATTTCGGCTCACATACAACATTTCGTTTCAGTCATATATCAAATAAAAATCATAAGTTTCTACTAAAATCAGGAAGACTTTGTACAACTGAAAAGTCCAAAATTTCATAACATTACAAACGAGGAACAAGGCGAATTCCTGCAATTAATCTAGTTCCTGTATGAAGTGATTAATCTTTCGGCGCAGACTCTAGAGCCCCACCTCTTAAATACCTACACAAAACTTGTAAAGGATTTATCTCGCAGCTCTCGCGCTAACACCCTGAAAACAAAATTCTTTTGATCTATTTATCGATTTCTTCAACACCCTTATGCAAAGAAATATACTTCAGCCTCGGGTGATGATCGTGAATCACAAATCATACTGTGCATAATGGTGAAGACAAAATAGTAAGATAATATGAAAGAAAAATGCTTAATAAAATTAGACAATCAAGGGTAAACAAGAACATCATTTTCCACAGCCACTTTTGACAATTGCATGCAAAACTTATCGGATTATTAAGGACTTTTATTTGAGTTAATCTCTTAGGTCACGTTCGCTATCCTTACGTCAAGCAGCTTTTACAGGCAAGCATTTGTACTCACAACAACTAATGGTGCTACGTACATGCCTGGTAGTACATGTGTTCAGTGTTTCGCACACATTGTAATAGTAGCACGGGTTACTTAGCACTTTGCATTCCACTCTCATCTCCTTTCCTTTTTGTCGACATAAAAAGTCATCATAAGCAGTGGCTATACGTTTGCCACCTGGGCATGATAAATCTTTTGGTATATCAGGAAATTCTACCGCAACGGTTTCGTAGAGAATCTGTTGTCGACGTTGCCGGTGTTTCTTGCCTGTAAAACAGAGAGACGTTATTCAGCTTATCATAGTGTTGCGGTTGAAACCAGTGATAAACAGTGGTTATATTTATTATTTAAGGATCCTCGTAATTTGAATGGCTGTTCTCGGGATGTCAAGGCTCGAGAAACAGTAGAAAAAAACTTTTGCTTTTGCGTAACTATAAAATGATTTTGAGTAGTAAAGGGCACCTAACGACTCCATAACCAATAAGAGAGCGAGAAGACTCCCACATGACCAGTTTTGACGGGCTGATACAAAATGTTGGTTTCTGATTGGTTGTTTGAAGTTGATTACCTTTATACCATGCGTTGTTCATGAAAGAGGATACTTTTTATGTCTTTACTCAATTACAGTCACCACTACGTGGGGCTCATTACTTGCTGCGTGAATCATTTACAAATATTGAGAAATTTGCGGAAAAAAAGGATACTGATGGAACCGGATGTGAATGTACATTATGCATATTGTTGGACATACATGGTGACTGAGCTAATTGACACCCTGAGTGTAAAATTTTTTAAAATAGTAATAGCTAAGTTGAAGCAGCCGAAGAGACAAATTCGCGTGTCAAGAGCTTACTTTCCGGCTATTTTGCGGTATATTGAAAGAAATGAATTCATTTTTTTTGTTATCTACTAAAACAATTTAGTGGTGGACATTAACCTCGCTGCTTCGCAGCTCGGTAAAAATTCACAGCTAATCATCTCTACTTCGATGAAAAATTGTTAACTGTGTCAAATTCCAATAAAATAACTGAAAACTCATCAGCCATGCCAACATCAGTTCAAAATCACTAAACAAAGGTGGACTGCACCTAAACAGGGAAGGTGACGAACTATTGCAAAAGAACTTTGTAAATTTTATGAGATCTAATTGATTTCCTAATTCCATGAATGCCGATTATCCTCTAGTTCTCAAACGTTGCCAGACTTAGAACACAACGAAGCTCACTCGGGTAGTTCGGGTCCTTCCAGTATGTCTAAGATTTTCTACCAGCTAAACGTGGTTTCAAAATGGCCTGTTTGAACATTAACAATCTCGTCAAACATTTTGACGAACTTAGGGTCTTTCTTGCTGAGTTTTCATTTAATATTCTGGCAATTAATAAAACCAAACTTGACGAATCCATAAAAAGTTCCGAACTCCATATACCAGGCTATGAATTTATCCGTCGTGGCAAAAATAGACATGGTGGAGGGGTAGGTTTTTTCATTAAGTCTCCTAATTCTTATATACTTTAGTGCGCTCCGATCTAGACATGATTAATCTTGAAAATGTAACTATGGAAATTCGTAAACCGAATTCTAAGCCATTTCTAGTAGCGACATGGTACAGACCTCCCTGTTCTCCAACCGATTTATTTTCGAGTTACGAGTCATTTATAGGCAAATTTTCGACCTAGAGTACTATTTGTTAGGTGACTTAAACTGTAATTTGCCCTCTCCTACACCTGATGAAAATACTCATCGTTTACTCGAGATTTCGGATTTAGATGGGCTCAAATAACTGATAAATGAACCAACGCGTGTTACAGAATCCTCATCTACACTAATTGATTTGATCTATACAATTTATGTAGACAGGGTAGATTGTTCCGGTGTCTCCCATATTGCCATCAGCGATCATAGCCTCGTCTATGTTTACCGGAAAATATCTTCTGATTTACCATCCAAGGGACACTCTTCCATCTCCTACAGAAATTTTCGAAATTTTGATCGTGAAAATTTTCGAAATGAAATCTCTCAACAAGACTGGTCGTTCAATGAATCAGAAGATCTAAATTTGGCATGGTCTGACTGAAAAACAAAACTTTTGCGCGTTGTTAACTCTCGTGCTCCTTTTCATAGACGTACTAAATTGAACAAAACACCCTGGATTAATTCAGCCTTGAAGAAAGTTAGCGCTGTCGCGATGCTGCTAAAAGGAAAGCGATGAAAAAAAAAGAATCCTCAAAACTGGGGCAATCACAGACAGCTCCGAAATCGAATCAACGATAAAGTGAAAGCCACTAAGGCATCCTATGATCGCAATAGTTTTATTCAGTCCAAAGGAAATGTTCGAAGGACTTGGAAAACTATTAACAACCTCATGTCTCGTCGTCAGAACAATCAGATAGTAAAGGATGTGAAGGTATATGGCATCTCTATCTGTAACTCTAACGAGATTTCCAACGCCTTTAACGAACACTTTTCAACTATTGGACCCAGGCTAGCCCGGGAAATACCCTTAACTTCGGACGAGGAGTCTATTTATTTAGAAAATAGTACTGAAAATTACAACAAATTTTGTTTTCGTCCAACTACTACCAGAGATGTCTTTACCCTTCTAAATAGATTGTCAAAAACTAAAGCTACAGGACTAGATAATATCTCTGTTAGGTTGATTCTTGAGTGTGCTGATATTATTTCAGGCCCGTTATGCGATCTATTTAATAAATCCCTGATGTCTGGCATATTTTCCTGACGACTGGAAATGTGCCAGAGTGACTCCGTTGTTTAAACAGGGCGAGTCATCTGACTTAAACAACTACCGACCTATCTCAGTCATTTCCGTAGCAGCCAAAGTGTTCAAGAGGATTGTGTACGATCAGTTATACAACTTATTAAGTAGTGAAGAAATCATTTCTAAACAACAATCTGGTTTCAGGTCTCTGCACTCAACTGTTACTGCACTTCTAGAAGCCACTGACAGTTGGGCGTTTAATATCGATCGTGGCTACGTCAATTCCAGTGTTTCTCGACTTAAAAAAGACATTCGGCACTATTGATCGTAAGATATTACCAACTAAAATGAATCGGTAAAATAAAAGGTAAAATTCTTGATTGGTTTAAATCGTATTTGACAAATCGTACGCAACGGCGCTCAGTTAACGGTTGTCTCTCTGACTTCACCTCTCTTAAATGTGGTGCGCCACAGGGAACGATCCTTGGCCCTATTTTATTTCTAATTTATATTAACGATTTGCCTAACTGTCTTTCGTTCAGCAAACCTAGAATGTATGCTGATGACACCCACATTACTTATGCTGGTTCTGATTTGCATTTGATTCAGTCTAGTCTATCTCACGACCTTAAAAAGCTAAGCAAATGGCTTGTGTCTAACAGATTTACCTTGAACGCTACAAAAACTGAATTTATGTTGATCGGCTCCAGGCAAAGACTAAGTACTCTATCTGATACACTCGAAATCTCCACTGATAATATTCCGATTGAACAAGTTTCCTCTGTGAAATCACTTGTAATATATATCGATGAAAATTTAACGTGACATTCCCACATTGATAAACTGAGTGAAAAGATCGCTTCTGCAATTGGAGTCATACAGCGAGTTAAGCCATTTGGGCCTCAATCCACCCTACTCAATAAATACAACTCACCAGTTCAAACTCACTTTGATTACTGCAGCCTAGTCTGGGGTAATTGTGCCCAAATATTATCTATCAAGCTACAAAAACTACAAAACCGTGCTGCACGAGTAATAACTTCATCAAACTATGACGTAGTGTCGATTCTTTGTTTCACAAACTCAGCTGGAAAGTCTTGACTCAACGTCAAATTCAGAACTCCTTAATGGTTTTCAAGTCTTTAAACGGGCTGGTTCCCGAATAATAATAATAATAATAATAATAATGGCATCCTCGTCTCGGAGAGGCGATGGTCAGCGCATCAGTGTTGGTGGGCTCTTGAGTGGCTCAAAAGCCCGATTCTTGAGTGGCAATCTTTGTTGCAGCTGGAACAGATGTAATTGGTGGCCTCTTGATCTGATCTTTGACGTTTCTTTCTCGTCCCCCTCTTGATAGTCGCCTCGGCCCTGGCCTTCATCTCAGCCCTGTGAGCCCCGTCCTTCACACCCCGACGCCAGGCTTCCCGGTCTGTCGCAAGGATCTCCCAGGTGTTGGGGATGATTTCAGTGAGTTGCAGGTCACGCTTGCAAACGTCCTTGAAGCGAAGGAGTGGTCGGCCCGTGCGTCGGACGCCCTCTCGCAGTACCCCATAAAGGATTTGTCTTGGCAAGCGACCGGGGTCCATACGGTGTACATGGCCAAGCCACCGTAAGCGTCTTTGGATGAGTAGTGTAGAGATGCTAGGCATGTCGGCTCGCCCAAGGACCTCGGTGTTGGGGACTCTGTCCTGCCATTTGATCAGGAGAAGACGCCGAAGGCAGCGGAGGTGGAACCCGTTGAGCCGCTTCTCTTGTCTGGCGTATGTGGGCCATGACTCGCTACCATAGAGGAGTGTGGAAAGGACACAAGATTGGTAGACTTGCAGTTTGGTCCTCACGCTCAGCAGGTCATTGTTCCACACTCTTTTGTTGAGTTTGGCCATTACTCCCGCTGCCTTGGCAATCCTTGAGCTGATCTCGACGTCTAGTGATGCCTTGTTTGATACTGTGGACCCTAGGTAAGTAAAAGAGTCCACCACCTCCAGTTCAGTATTGTCGATTGTAATGACGGGAGGTGTCAGTGCATCTTGGGCAAGGATGTTCGTCTTCTTTAGGCTGATGGTAAGGCCGAACTCTTTGCAGGCGTGAGACAGCTTATCGACTAAGCGTTGGAGGCCTGCCTCGCTGTGAGATGCCAGGGCAGCATCATCTGCGAACAGCAGCTCGCGGATGAGCACCTCAAAGGTCTTCGTTTTGGCGCGGAGCCTGGCAATGTTGAAGAGCTTGCCGTCTGCCCTTGTCCGAATGTATACACCGTCCGAGGAATCGGCAAAGGCATACTGGAGTAACATCGAGAAGAAAATCCCGAACAGAGTTGGTGCCAGAACACAGCCCTGTTTTACTCCACTTCTGACTGGGAAGGCATCCGAGGTGGCTCCATCAAAGCAGACGGTGCTCTGCATGTCCTCGTGGAAGGCGGCGATGATGGCAAGGAGTTTCGGTGGGCAGCCGATCTTCTGAAGGATCTGGAAGAGCCCGCTTCGACTTACCAGGTCAAAGGCTTTGGTCAGGTCCACGAAAGCGAGGAACAATGGTTGCTGCTGTTCACGACACTTCTCCTGTAGCTGGCGGAGGGAGAAGATCATGTCCACTGTGGACCTGGCGGCTCTGAACCCACATTGGGATTCTGGGTAAACTCGTGAAGCAAGACTCTGTAGACGACTTAGAGTGACACGCGCAAAGACTTTGCCTACAGTGCTGAGAAGCGAGATGCCGCGATAGTTATTACAATCGCTTCGGTCACCCTTGTTTTTGTAGATGGTGACTATACTTGCATCTCTCATGTCTTGTGGGATGTGCCCTTCTACCCAGCATTGGCAGAGGAGCTCGTGAAGCGGCTGGAGGATGAAAGGCTTGCCGTGCTTTAGGACTTCTGATGGTATGCTGTCTTTCCCTGGCGCCTTGCCGCAGGCAAGGTTGTCGAGGGCTTTGCTGAGCTCCTCCAGTGTGGGCATCTCGTCAAGCTCCTCCATGACTGGTAATCTGGGCAAGGCATCAAGGGCAGCGTCAGTCACGATGTTCTGGGTCGAGTAGAGCTCGAGATAGTGCTCGACCCAACGCTGCAGCTGCTTGCTCTGGTCGGTGATGACTTCACCAGACTTTGCTTTGAGCGGTGCTGTCTTGATGCTGGTTCCCGAATATTCCACGTCTAAATTTATAAGGCGAAATGAATCAAACTATTCTCTGAGGGACTCGGTAAGCAAACTTACGGTCCCCTTTCCAAAAACTAATTACATTAAAAATAGTTTTAGTTACAACGGCGCAACCCTTTGGAACACCTTGCCCTGTAGCATTAGAGAGTCTGGTTCATTAAATCAATTTAAACGCCTTCTCTATAAAAAATTTTTAAACACAGCATTCATGGAAATCAGGTTTTTTTTTCTTTTTAAATAGCATATTGTAAGTTAATATAATGTTAGGATTAGGATTTTTAGGTTTTAGGATGTTAGTCATTGTATTAGAATTTATTGTACCTGATGAATTTTTTACCGTGTATAAATAAATGAATAAATAAAATGAAATAAATAAATAAAATGAATCGACTCCGGTGATATAATGCCTCTACGAGAATGACCATTTGCGCATGCACTCTTGTCGGAAAAACGATTCTAATCAAAAGATCAGAAAAAAAGTAATTCCGAATTTAGTTTCAATTTAAATGCATGCTATTTTAGTAGTCATTTGCTCATATGGCGACATTACCTTTTATTGATACCCCTACATTATCGCCTCAATTCCGAAAAAACTCAGAATTCTTCAGGTCTACCACTGTTTTGTCCGAGCGCGATGTATTGAGGACTTCTCGCATGCTTACCATTTGTTTGGATCCTGATAGATTTCACGGTGTCCTCTATCTTTTTGAGGTAATATATTGCGTAGTTTTCACAAAACGAGGCCATCTCTTCGCTTAGAGCAGATGTATCAGTCACCTCATCATTCACTGTCCATTTGTTTTCAATAACTGACTTCTTGCTGATGGTTATCTGTAAGATGTAGATTAGACATATTACTTCCCAGCAGGTGAAACTAAAACGAGACAGAAAGTACAGCTGAGAATGACGGTCAAGATAAGTTACTTATCGTTATGCTACTGAAGAAGTCTACCCCCACAGTTCTCTTTCAACGGTTAGGGTGTGAAGAACGCGGGAAATTCATAGAGAATCATCGCTCCTTAACTCAGCTCTTTGACAACGGCTTCGAAGAACCTTTGCGAGCTCACCAAGCAAAAGCAACTTCATAGAGAGAGAGGTGTTTTCCCTTTCTCTCTACCCAAACCTTTTTCAGATCTTAGTTTCAATTGTGTAAGAGATGCAATTTTCTAGCTAGCTAAGAAAAACTCTAGATAAATCTTCACTGTGTTTGTTTAGCTCTTCTTTGATTGCTGAGACTCAAAAATTAACCACTGAACAATTTTGGCAAAGTTTTCGTTGGAGTGAAAGAGAGACTGAGATGTTAATATTGAAAACTTTTCGTCGAAAGTGTTATTCAAGGAATTCAAATCCAAAAGCCATCCCCTCCTGCTGTTTAAAAGAGGCTAGAAATAAGTAAAAACTGTGCCAAACTCGAAAGGGGATGAAAAAGGATCTCCTCCACACATGAACAAAATTTTACTCTTGCTCTGCTTCGAAGATTGCTTTGGTGTGTTTTATGCATGCCCATTTTCATGCTGAGCTGTTAAAAGGCACATCAGAAAAATAAAATTGGCATTTTCTTACCCCGTTAGCCTTGTCGAGATCATTAATGAGTTTCTCTGGCGTCGAAACTTCCATTTCTAGAGGCAAAATATAACAGATCTTCTTTTCCGGCAACTGCATCATGCTGAGATTCTGCAGAAAGAGAAAATAATTCTTATTTAACCTAAAGCAAGAATAGATAGGTATCTGACTATATTAATGACCAGTGTGGAAAGATTTCGTCGGTAATTTGTCTGAGCAAGAAACGGTCACACATGGTTAAAATTAAAACAGGCTGAAATGAAGATCAGTACCAAACAAATGGGAAAAAGAACTTAAGCCAGGAGGCAGTAGGAGATCGAATTTCACTGCAATTGGCAAAACACAACAGAAACTAGATTATATGATTTAATTTCAAGTTACTGCATAGACGACCTTTCACCATGAAAAAATTATGCAGATATGGCCTAACTTCAAAGAGCCAGACTCTATTCACCACACCTTCCTTTCACGTCACAACACTCCAGAATTTTATACGGAAATTATTTATCGTTTTAGTGCAAAATACGCATGCACTTCCTTGAGTGCGTTTTAATTACTATTTACTATAAGCAAAATATTACTTATATCACCCAAAAACGTTTTCCAAAGCATGTGATATTGACGAGTTTGTGTTTAAATTTGAACAAAAATTAAACATTTAGAATTAATTTGAGTCGAAGTGCTTCTTAACTCATGCATAATTACTTTCCTCGATTAATTTACATTTTTACGCAAAATTTTTCTGTGCTCGACTATAAACAGTTTTACGGTAATAAAAATTAACTTTAGCTCCCTTATCTTTGTATTGTCGTGAGAAGTAAAGTGTATTGTTTTCTTTTGTGTATAATTGCATTGTTTCTTTTTCGAACTTATTAATTTTTGTTAGTAGGATAAACGATATTGAGAAAAAAAGGATCTGGTGTTGAGCTTTTGGGACCGTTCATTACTACTGAAGCAGGGAAGGGAGAGGGCTACAGGTGAAAAACTAAAGAGACTTAATATAATATTAATATATGACTTAATAATAATATTAATATATGACTTTCATATATTCTTAACCGTAGACTTAAAATTGTAGCCAATGAAGTGTTAGCCACTGCTATTGAGCTATTTAGAAGTGAGTGGAGGAGGGGGTGGGGGCTTTAAATTCAAAGTAAAAACGAATTTTTTTTGTCCCAATAAAGAATCCAAAGATAGTCTTAATCCAAAAGTACGGTTGTGTCTCTGCAAGCGTGAGAAATAACTAGATATGATATGTCAACGCTTTGCATGAGAACATCCGTAAGTGAAGTATAATGAAACAATATTTGTGTGGTATTTACTGAGGGTCTTCTCCAAACTGAATAAGACAAAGTGTGAGGCAGTAGTTGGAGTGAACATTTGATTACTGTTATTTGCAATTTTAGGGGTTATGGGAGTATTGAAACGTTTTCGTTTTAGAATCGGTAAGATGAAACGAAAAAAACGGAACAGCTCTTCTGGTTTCCTACTTATGTGGGGATTGCATATTGGTAGAGAATTACGACTGACATATCCTCTAAGTCAAATGTTTTTGGTTGCCCCCCAAAATCTTCCACCCCCTCCCCTCCCCCGAGCGATAAATAATGACTGTTCTCCTAGCCAATTATGGGCCTCTTTCATATCTGAATGAGAGGCACGAGAACTACTTACGACCTTGGTCCTGTAATTTTTTCATCGAGTCGGGCTGTCAAGGTGGTAAATGGCCCTTACAGAAGTACTGAAAGAAATTGAGGCGATTTCGTTCGATGGTCATCGAACTCAGGCTGAAATAGGGTTTTAACTCTTTACTTCGTTACGGCTTGGGCAACATCACTATGAGCTTGAGTAAATTAAAATTAAGATGACAGGCTTACCTTTTTGAAATCGTGCAAAATATTGCTTTGCTCCACGTTAACATGAGCAGGAACTTTAAACAGTTCGGTCTGCTTCTCTGTGTCCACCTCGATTGTCTCGGTGTACTCTTCCCCAGACTCCCTGATCTGAATGTTATAACCCACGACCTTGAAAATGCAATGACATTTTACAAGGTGGTTTCTTAATGCGTTATTGATAAGAAGCCTTGCATGTTCCAGAAGGTCAGGCAGTAAACAGAGCAAGATGCAACGAATAAACGGCAAAAGCTTGGGTCGCTAATTCTAAAACTCGCGCCGATTGCATACGGTTTACAGCGAGTCCGTTTACTACCTGAAGGCCGAAAACAGTCCAGAAGAAGCCAGACTGTTAAAAACCCCCTATAAGGTACATAGACATTCCATTTTGAATGTTTTTTTTTTTCGCAAGATGAGAAAACCCTGACCCTATTTAAAGGAAGCGAGATTGAAAATGGACACGGCATTATACTTCAAACTTTTATAATCGAGGGTTCAAACTTGTTTTAAACCTTCAAACAGCTTCTTTGATCTACGTACCCTATCAAAGGACAACAGTGCCTAACGTGAAGTGCTATTTCGAGAGTGAGTACCTTGAGATCCATTTCAAATACTGCAGCTCAAATCCACACAACGTATTGAATATAGAAACAACACCATCTCTCGGTAGCAAACGCACGAATGATGACTCAGACTTCTTTTGACTCAATGTCACGCAAATGTCATCTCGTGACCAGTTGCACGAGAAATTAGGGGTTAGATTGCAGTCTCACTTCACTGATCTACACGGCTTAGCTACATCAATGAAACAGCTCACCTTTTGAGAAGGAGAATCCATTTCTACATAAAAAGGGCTGGCAGGAGCCAACTTAACCAAAGCGAGAAATAAAAGAAAGATGACCGGTAGCCGGGTTCTTGTGGTGGTGCATGTGTACTGCGCAGAGTTAAAAAAAATACAACAACAATAAATTCAAGTAAAATGAAAGTGAAACATTTCAAATCGTGAGCAATATCTCAAAGTCGCAAAACGCATGACTTTTCAGATTAAGTTACGAATGTTTCGGTGGCATCACGTCAACAGGGGAATTAAATTGTATCTCGCGACTAGAGGCTCTTGACTGGCCATTTGAATGGCCATTTAAATTTAAGCCTCAAATTTAAAGAATTAGAAAAGTTAACAAAAAGTGGAGCTTATAAAAAGATGATTATCTGAGAGTTGGTTTCCTACTTATAATTCAGTGACGCCTTGATCTCTAGGAAAAAACAAGGCATAATTTTTCTTGATACTTACAAACTGCATGGTGCTTCTTTGTTCCTGTAGTATAATTTGCTCTTCTCTCAATTAATGAACATCTCTTCTGCCGAGACTTTGCTTTTTATATGTTTTACATGGCGTGATGATTTTGTTGTCTCAGTAGGAACGGATATGATTCCTTATTGATCATTTCTCTATCTGTCTGTTATGTTCTCCTTCCTTCAGCAAGCACGGAAAATGATCAGGGGTAATAGTAAAGTCATATACAAGTAAGCAAGAATTAGAATACACTATGAGATCAATGATTATATTGAAAACGAAAGTTTGCAGTAAATGATTCCCAATTATACGGAGTGCAGAGCAAACTATTCAAAACAGCTGTGAAAAAGTATTTTATAAGCTCATATAGAAACCTGGACAACTTTGAAACAATATTAAGCAATAGCACATTATCTAATTTTAATTTTTTATAAATTAATTTTATCTTTCTGAATATTTTTAATATATCCTGCTATTTCTATCATAGAATTTTGTAATTATTTGTATATTTATCTATTTATTAGTATTATTTTGTAATGCTGTATAATCTAGTTAGAGGGCCACAGGTTTGTCAGCTTTTCAGCTGTTACGTGTCCCCCTCTATAAATAAAGTCTTTATTTATTATTTATTTATAATTGAAAATCCGGAAGAAATTTAATTTTGCTTCAGGTAAATCAAAGGTAAGTTGCTTAATCAGCTCTCAAGGAACTTAAGACCTTGTAGATAGAGCACGTGTCATTGTAACCTAATTCCCTGGTAGTGCAATACGTATCCGTATTTTGCATAATTGTCACGCGTGAGGAGCGCATACACATCATGAAGAGAGAAGAAAACATACTGAAGCATCAAATCTAAACCAAGCATGGTTTAATCCGTTTATCAATTTCCAACTTTAAAGCGACACAGCAATCTGATCGTGGAGGAAAGTTCATATGCAGGTAGCTCCTGAGTATCTGAAAAAAAAAAAAAAGTATACGAATACAAATGCCCCCCTCAGCTAAAGCGGAACACGTACTAGGTTAATCAACAAGAAACTCAAGCAAATTTTTCGTCTCCAAACCACTATGGTGCACCCGCAGGGTAAACATATACCAGACGCTTTCAAAAGACATCGAGAGTTCATACTATAAAGTGCAGAAGATAATGGCAAACAAAAGAGATATCCACTTCGGGGTCAAATAATTCATTCAGTTGGTATGTTTGATGTTGGTTTTGTTGCAGCCGAAACAGTTAATTAGGAGAGCAGATGACTGTCCCCTGCTAAAGCGCGCTTTAATCGTCAAATATGGGTAATTGCGTAGATTTCTTAGCCTAAGAAATCTAAGATCGGGTAAGGTCAATTCCTAATGCAGTCCGTTGGTCTGCCTTGTTTTAAAGATTAAAATCAACGCGGAGCAGAGAAAGAAAAATATTATGAGTAAAGAATTTGACAATTAAGAGGGATTTACTTCTATTAAATATGAATCACAGAGATTTAATCATGCTAAATATGATCAAAGGTCCCCTTTAGTGACGCTCTGTAAACAGCTGTAAAGGAAATGAATACTTGGAGGAGGAAGAAGTGTTTTCCGTTTGGCCAGTTTGAAATTTCTATCGTGGCTTACATAAATAGTCAATCAAGAAAAAGGACAGGACTTTGTCCCTCGCTGAAGTTTCACATCTCAATTCTGCGACAGTGAGTAATTCACAATATGACCTCCAATAGGGTCGGTTAATGCACATCTTTGAGGGATCGATCGAATGGCGATAAGAATCGAATAGGGAAGTAGTCTTTTGGAACACGGTTTCTGTGATGTCGTCCAACTTGCGCTTTCATTCTGAGATAATATTTTGACCCACATATTTTTCCCATGTTCCCTTTCAGCGGTAGAAAACTGAAAATGAAAACATCCATTTCATTCTGGCTTGTGTTTTTCGCTAGTAGTTAAAATTCAGTCATTATTATCTCAGACATGTACCGTTTGGGTACCTACTTTTTAACTCGTGAATTGAGCGCATGCGCAAGAGCGAGTTATAGATATGATGTGGGGAATGGCGCTCGCTCGCTCGCTCGATTGGTCGATTCCTGTAAACTTTTTTTAGATTTTAGGCTTTTGAGTGCATTTGATAGTTTTTGGCGAGCAATAAACAGACGAAATGGCGACCTTTGTTGCTAAGAATAGTGGTGTGGTGAAAAAGAAGCTAATGATAATCTTAAAAGAGTTTTTTTTTTTCGTTTTAGTTTCAACAAGCGGCGCCAGCGACTGGCAGGCATGCAAGGATTCACACTGAAATAACAGAACAACCTTCGTTTTTCATAAAATTGTAATTTACAATCCTTGAACTTGAAAACAATCCGAAGATTCATTGAAAATATCACTTACTGCGAAGCGCTCGAAGTTTACAGATGTTCAAAAGCTTTTTCTGTTATGGCATGAGATTGAGGACAAAATCGATTATTATGTTTCGTTTCGTGTGTTTTTCTTGTGTGAAGCAACAAAAGATGCCGGCGACTGACGAAATTACAAGTTATCACGAAAATCAAATGACATCTAAACAAACAATTTTAGCTACCGATTTTCAGTGAATATTTAAAGAACAATATTCTTTTAAGTTTCAAGACAATTTGAAGATTCAAAATACATATTACGTACTAAAATGCGAAAGTTATACACCACAAAATTGATAAATAGGCCTGAAATGAAATTCTATCTTGTTATTACTGGGATACCTGTGGTAGCCCAGTCATAAAATGCCTTTGTTTTTTTGTCGTCTTTTTTTTTTTTTTGTTTCCTACGCCACAAAATGGAAAAATTGCGCAATAGTACCCAGAGGTCATTGCCCTCAACACCATGACAACTAACTGTGATCCAATGAGGAGTTCACATGCTGATCACACGTGCTATCTTGATGATGATTGACGTTGTCATGCACGGACAGGGCTGGGTCACATAACGAACACGAGATTTTTGCCCATAAAACTCTTTTGTCAGTCGTTTTGTATTTCAACGTATTTGGATTACGATCATCTGGAGCATTATGGCGCAAACGCTCAAAATACTTATAGACGCATACACAAGTCGTATTGTTCGCGGCCAATCCACACAAAAAGATGTTATTGAGCGGTAATTTTAGAACGGACTGAATCGCGAACGCTTGAAAGCCATGAAAGCATTGAATGCCTTGTATGTCTTGTATGCTAAGTATGCCAATTTCTTAGTTGAAAACGTTAACTCGTTGTAAAAAGCAAAATCTGAAATCTGAAACCAAACTGCATATCCTCTATGCAATCTATTGAACAACACTACTACCGTGAGACGGAATGGATGCAAACTGCGTGTGAGGAAAGACGCCATGTTGGATTCACTTGATGCCAGGGAACGTAGCTACGATAACAGTGCGAATGGTATTAATTTCACGATCAGAAAGGTGAAACTTATGTTTGTTTTCATTGTAGTTGTATGGATATTCTTTTTTAATAAATACATGATCCAAAATCCCGTGTTTTTTGTGTATAATGTTATTATGTTAAGTATTGTTTACGCAATTGTCTTGTCACAGGCGACCCAAGGTCACGTCTCGAGAAATAGCCAACGATTGGCCGAATTTATACTAGAGACGAGTTATCCGTCAGAGACAAATTATCCGTCTCAGACGGATAACTCGTCTAAATATAAATTCGGTACTAAGACGAATTATGGAGCAAAATTCGTCTCAGGCTGATCCGTCTGTCAGCACGTCTTCAAGACGTGCTAACAGACGGATAGCTCGTCTTAGACGGATCATCCGTCTCTAAATTTTTATCTAGACGGAAAACGAAGACGGTTTTTGACGAAGTTTCCATATGAGAGAGACTGGTTTCTATAGTTTTGCAAGGTTTCTTGGGATGCCTATTTCAAGATGGCGTCCGGTAAAGTAATCGTGCCCTCGAAAGCAATCACAAAAAAGAAGGAGAAAGCAAACAAGAAGTTGAAATGAAATGTGTCTTCGATTAACTCAAAGTCTTTTTTTAAACTGCGACTCCAACCAGTTTTGAAGGCCGTCCTCCCACCGTTTCTTGTTTCTTATCTCATCTCTAATTCTTGTCTTCCTATCTTGAGCAAGATTAGCGAGAGAAAAGGGTAACATGAAGTTCATTAAGCTATTTTCCGGCTCAAACATGCGCTTGACAGAGGATATTCCTCTCTGATATACCGCCATATCCAATGCTGTTCTTCTCGATTTCATCAACAAGGTACGAGAGCCGCCATATTTAAGCTCTCGCCAGGCTTCCACTCGGCTCAACACCGAGACACCCGTCGTGAAACTCGCGAACGATTTATATCTAGACAGATTATTCGTCAAAATTCGTCTTCAGATTTATACTTGGACGGATTATCCGTATGACGGATGATCCGTTTAGACGGATGATCCGTTTAGACGGATGATCCGTTTAGACGGATGATCCGTCTCTGGTATAAATCGGGCCATTAATTCACGAACGCGTTACGCATTGTGTGACTCAGAGTAAGTTATGCTAGGAACCGTTGAAAATTTGAACACGTTATAAGGAATAGTATAGGGAACGAAATATGGTCGATTTACAACGATAAATATTTCGAAATATGAAGATTTTTCTCGTAAAATCAATAAAACTTACTCATACCCTGTGTATCCGTTGTAGCTTCTGGCGATTGTTGCCGTTTTAAGCTTGCTTTACCATCACTATTATTCATGTCATCTACTTTTATTACATTGGTAAAATATGTACAGACATCACACCAACCAACTATGTTGAAGGCTTGAAATTATATTACGATCGATTTTCATCAAGAAATGGGTCAGGAATTTTCCACAATAGTGCAAATAATCGTGAAGGCTGATCGCGGAAAAGCGATTGCGTGACGCTCGGTAAGCTGCAAAATGACATGTTATTATATACCAGACGTAAAAACTTTTCAGATTCTCAGTCTGCATTTTTTACCCACTCTGCAGTCTATATTTTGTATCCGGTCTGCAGTCTGCTGTCTACATTTTGTACTAACAGGTATCCGTGGCACCAATACAGTTTATTTTTGGTTACATTTATTCGCACAACACACATAATCTACCACAAAATACCTGTGTGTGAGGTAATTCGACATTTTCATTCTTTCTCGCGTTAATAATCTTCTTTCCTTTTGTAAGAATGTAGACCACTTACAATGTTTCAAGTAATCCACCCACCCTACAAAAAATAACTCTTGCATGCATAGCATGCCTATGTTTTGAGACAGGTGTATGCCCTTGGCCAGACTTGAGCTCACTATTTCAGTATACTAGTCCGACACGCGTAGTATCACTACACTTGATTCCACGGATCCAGTACCATCCAGGTATCCCAGTTACCCTGCTCACAGGGTCTAGTTATTGATTATACGTTGCCTAGCACGTGACTTAAATCTACCC
Source organism: Pocillopora verrucosa (assembly GCF_036669915.1). Taxonomy (NCBI): domain Eukaryota; kingdom Metazoa; phylum Cnidaria; class Anthozoa; order Scleractinia; family Pocilloporidae; genus Pocillopora; species Pocillopora verrucosa. The sequence goes on along the minus strand of NC_089319.1, from coordinate 11,880,853 downwards.
AGGCGGAGATCCAAAATGACGGTGGCAGTCTTGGCTTAGTTATATCACTCAAAACTCGTTCCCGTTTGTCTTATTTGATTAAGAGGGAATCGTTAATGTTTTCATTAAGACAGTATTGCCTTGGTTTTCTAATATTAACAATGATAGACGGTAAATTTCACTTTTCACCCACATTTACTTCCAGCCTTTTCTTTTGAACCAGAAACAAAAATGATATACGTTTAAAACACATGACATCATCCACCCTTGTCAAATGTAATAGCATGATCATTTCAATTGTAATGCCTTCTTATCCCAACGTTACTTTGTTTCTTTGCTGCGAACACTGAACTACTGCTTGTAATCTAGATATGACAATCAACCACAAAATTCCCTAAACCAGATAACATTAAACATAATCCAGAAAATCATGTGTCAATGCACGAGTTTGCACACAGAGCACTTTGATTTATTGCGGACTGGAGAATCGTACATTTCTGCCACAATCCTTAATATTTCGAAAGATTTAAGCTGCCTGCTTTCCGCGGAAATTGCGAAGACGAGGAAGACTGGTGCGGAGCGGGGAAAAACGCTGACCTCATCACAGATTTAATATGGCGGCTTGTAAGAGTGTCGTTGTTCTCTGTCCTAATGCGCGCCGGCAAACCGTTAAAGTGAACCCAACAACCACTTTACTTCAGGTCTGTCTGTTCCTTTTTACTCTTCGCCTCTCTGCGTTAAAGGTTTTGTTAGTTCACGAAGAGATATGAGTTTTTTTCAGCTTGACTGAAGTGCTTCGGAAACAGGCGTTGTAAGGTAGACTAAGTATTTTCAGGGTTTTAAAACGTGTCTTTCATTTCTCCAGGTACTTGAAGAAGTGTGCAGAAAACAAAGCCTTTCATCTGAAAACTTCTCTTTACAGTTAGTAAAATATTTGCTTCTATCATTGGTCGAGCTATTTCATAATTGAGAATTTTTTTGTCTCAGTGACGTGTACAGGGTACATGTAAAACAACAACACAGTCGGGTTCATTCAACCTCTCAGTTTATATAACCAGGAAATACCAACATTTTTCAATTACTTTGATGACCAATAATCGCTAAATAAAAATGTATGCATGCAAATTTCTCAAAGATCTGCAATCCAGTGTTTCGTGCAAAAGGACATGCTGTACATGTACATGTAGTAACCATAAACTATAAATCAAGCTAAAACTAAAGTACTGTTGTAAACCAGTCTTCTTTACAAAATATATTATTATAAAAGTAAACTGTAGTCGACGTCCCAAAGGCAATTTATTGTTGTCACCATCATTTCCTCAATCAAAGGTTCATGAAGTATAAGGCTGTGCAGAAATCGTGATATAAAAAAGTTGGCATTTATTTTAATATTTATTTTGTAGTTGAACTGTATTCTAGTGAAGTACCTACACATGTATCATGTAGTTTAATGCCTGAAACTCACTTGTTTCACCATGAGTTGTACCAGTTCATCTGTGTGACATAACCTTACTTTACTTGTTTCATACACTGTATATAATGTGGAGGGGTTGGAGACAGTCCTCTCTGAAACTGGATTCAACAATTATCATAACTCAAGTTATAAAATTAGATTGCATGATGCTTTGAGGTCAAATAAGTCTGATGTTGATTATACCTGCCCAAGATATGTAGCAACAGGTGGCAACACCATATATTAGGCCTGCCTGAAAGTTTTGAGGAGGGTAAGTTTCTAAAGAAACTGTGGTGCTAATAATAGACAATTTGGCTCTATCAAATGAGTTGATTAGGTGAAATGGCCATTGTAAAGAGTTTCCACAGCTGATGTTACAAGTTGAAGGGCTAACTCTCAAATGGCTAACACTCAAAATGTCAGCTCTAAAAGCCCTCTACAGTGGCCAATTTACATTTATTTATTAACTCAATCGATAAAACCAAAATATCCTGCCTGAAAGTTGGTTTTGCACCAAAAATGATCAGTACTACATTATCAGTATATACCCATTTATCTAGCTTAAGTGCAATGCTTTATTTTGGAATTCAGTTTCTATGAGGAGTCATAGAGGATTCTGTACTAATTTACCACGTGGATTAAGGGACTGCATGTTTCTTTTTTTATGACACTGACTGTTACTGAGAGTAGCCCCTTTTTGGAGTATGCCAACCAAGGTGATCACAAAATCTGTGCCAGTTTACCTGTTTGCTAATGGTTTCTAACAGGTTGAACCGTCCTATATTTGACCATTTCTTAGGCACCAGAGAAAGATTCTTGATGATACCTTACCAATACGATATACTGGTTTATCAAATAATGCACATCTGGAACTTGTGGCCAGCCAGAAATCAAAGCAAGGTAAGCTTAGTAAGGTACTCAATTATCAACTTTATCATGTTAATTTAAAACTTTCCTGTAATTGCATACATTGTTCTGTTTCTATTGTTTGTTTTGTCCAGTCAGCATTTTGTTATACACTTTAACTTCAACTTTGCATAAATCAGAACTGAAGATGACAGAAGAACTGTCGAAACCTGTTTTTAAAATATTTTGTTTATATTTTTAAAGAAGCAAGGTAACTGTGAAATCTTATATTGGAAGGGGCCAGATAGTTGAGACTTTTCAAATGAGCTAATGCTTAAAGTCAAACATGAAATAGTGATATTTGATGTACTTTTCATAACTTGAATACAGTAACTTGTTATTTTTAGGATTTACAGTGGCTGTAACTTTAAATTAATTCTACATAAAACTTAAATAACTGAGTGCTGGAAAAAGGGTACTACTTTTACCATTCTTACAACAGTTTGACTTGTATTTTTTGTAAAAAACAAATCAAGTGACTGTAGGCTGTAGGTATAACATACAACTGTAAGGGCTGTTAACCAGTGAAGCACCTGAATAAAAGCTTAATACTTTCTTGGTAACTGAGAGTCAATGTAGGCTCACAAAGGGAAGTGGTTGCAGTAGTTAAGTCTTTTATTAATGTGTCCTGGTGAATGAAAAGCTTTGTTGAGTACTTAAGAGTGCAAACAATAACCCAATAACTGTACAATTGTGAAAGTTAGGTAATTGTTGCAGAGAACTTCTGGTACCAAAATAATCTGGCCTTGTAAAATGCACCCTTATTTTCCTCTGAACAGTGCAGTCTATTTCTACTTTGGGCCTGCAACTAGAGTCTGGAGAGAGACTTGTAAAGGAATTCCCCTCATCATCTTCATTGTGGGATGTTCTTTCGCACTGGGATGTAAATGAGAAAAGGTTAGACATCAAGGCCTTAACTAAACTGAAATCTGCTGTAACTAAATGTACTGTTGGTAACTTAATGTTTCTGTTAGCATATGCACAATGGTCAAAGATGAAATTAGGCCATCAATGTCACAGTCATATCCAGTCAAAAAACACCATGTACGCTTTCATAAAAAGTCAAACCCTTGGCCTGCCAGCTACATGTGTGTACTCTGTCACTAAGCCATAGAACATTTTTGGTGTCTACAGATGTAAGTCATTAAACTACAGTCACTAAGCAAAGCATGAAAAGAAATATTGATAATAATTATGCCTTTTCATGGAAACCCATGGGCAAGAAACCTGCTTCCGAGAGATACAACTGAATGATTGGAGAATAGATATCTTGCTTCTGGTATAGTAACATTTGTTTTAGTTGATTCATTTATGAACCTGTCTCCCTGTCTCCCTGTCTCCCTGTCTCCCTGTCTCCCTGTCTCCCTGTCTCCCTGTCTCCCTGTCTCCCTGTCTCCCTGTCTCCCTGTCTCCCTGTCTCCCTGTCTCCCTGTCTCCCTGTCTCCCTGTCTAAATACTAATAGCTGATGTACATTGATATGCCACAGGTACTTATTTAATGTTCTTTATTTATTTATTTTTTTTTTTTTTTTTTTTTGCAGTTCTCAGCAAGGGAAGATTATTAATCCTTTTCCTGAAGAACAGAAGAGTCCAGTGTGCATATACATGACACAAGAGGTACAGATTGAAGGCTGTGTTTTGTTCACGTTAGGTTAACCACTGTTAAGCCTTTAACTCCCAAGATCTCACTGGTAATTCTCCTTACTGTCTGCTATATAGTTCTTGTGATGTTAGTTTTGAGAATTTGGTATTGGATCAGCTAATAATCCCCTAATTAATGTTTTTCTTGATTCTCATTACTTGTCTGCCTGATATTGTATTGATATTGTAAAGTGAAATTCTATCTTGGTCACTCATGGGAGTTAAAGGGTTAATCCAAATGGTCAAAAGTTCAACCAGGATAGATGTAGGTCTCACAAAGGGATATCAGTTTTGCATAATATAAAATCACTATAACTTGAAAAAAAGAGTCATTCTTTGGAGTTACTGTTACAAACAAACATGTCTGGTAATGTTTGTAATAAGTTGCTACTGCCTGTTTGAGATGATCGTTTTACTGCTGATGGTGTCCCTTGCCACATGACTGACACTGCTGAAAATTACACAAATCTTGATAACTCGATGTTGTTATTAGTGGTGGCTTCATTCACTTTCATAAAGGTAATGTTATTTTAATTGTGACTCTGTAGATAAAAGGTGAAAACTGCTTGCGAAGAGCAACTCTACATTCCTTGGGCTTGACTGGAAAAAGAGCTGTCATAAGGTTTGTGAAGATCCCATATCTCAATACCAATTGCCCTTTGATTATGATTTGGTGTTGTTTTTGTAGTTGCTTTTTACTTTCATTCAGTTGATACAGTCTCAACTGTAGTTTTACAAATTAAAAGTGAGTTTTTAACTCATTCCAAAGGCTTCATATCAGTGCCTCAGTGGTCCTATCTTATTTCCAACTCATAGTATAGGTTTGTCAATATTATAATTTTGTGTGTGCTGATTGAAAGCTATTTACTGTTGTTTAGATTATTAGATAACAAAGAAGTGAGAAATAAACTGTTAACGTTATCAGTAAAATATCGATCTTCAATGATCAGTCTCAATCAAAGTCAATGCAAAAAAGAAAGGCATTTGCAGAGATTGAACATTTGCTTCCCAGTTAACTTGTAAAGATAAATGTGTCACTTGTTACATGTATATCATCCACAGGTCAAGATAATTATGATCTATCATAATTTAGATCTCTCAACCTTCTTGAAAATTAACTTGCAGGTTGATTCATAGACAACTGGTCGAAACAGCAGCTGAAAATGTAGAAATGCCGCCAACAGTGAAAGGTTATTATATGTTTTACAGTAACACAATACCCACTTTGTTTAAACCTGCAGCTCTTTTGCATATGGAACAAAAATGGTTGAATATAAATTTTATGCTAATTCCATGCCAAGATATGTGTCAATTTTTCAAAGTAATTAGAAGTTGATGGAGCATGAAGTATTTAAGTAATTATCTTTGATTGTAAATGGCACATTGTATCATGAGTGTACTCATGGAGCTTGTAGGCCATCCTACATGGAATCACAGTGCCATAAGCCATAAGAAATAGAGACCGTGAATGACTCTTGACTCAAACTTGTCCCCTATTTATCATTTTTTTAGAAATAAAGAGATTCAATGTTTCTGTTTGAAAATTATAAAATTAAATGATATAATTTAAGTTAAAATCAAAGTTGTATTTGGAACTACACCGTCTTTAGCAAGTTATCAGATGTACATGAAACTGACCACTCAACCTCACCATAGCTAAACATTTACATGTAAGTTTGTTTTCTCATTTTTGCTAGATAAGACAAACTCAGCCTCAAGCATTTTACAGGATAAACTTCCTTCACAAGATGTAGACCAGGGTGCATGCAGATCTGAGCAAATGATGATAGACAGTGCTGTTGTTACATCAACAACCTCATCTGCTAAAACCATAATTCAAGAAAACTTAAATCAAGTCCCTAGAAATGTCAGGAGAGACAATATTGCAGGTGCACGAGGAACTTGTATTCAAGGTAAAAAAAAGAAATCTTAGTATTAGAATTATCTTGATACTTTTGTGGCCTGTGTACCCAGCTTTTAGAGGGAGTTTTCTAAGTTGGAGCTGTACAAATTGGAATGGAGGGGTGTGGTTTTTGTTTTTACAGTTTTTTTGTTAATCTCTCTAAATTCATGGAGTGTGACATGTCTTAAATCCTTTTTACAGACAGTATAAAGGAACCTAAGAGAGCCAGAATAACTCCTCCAGAGCCTCCTTTTGCAAATTTTAAGGTATAGTTTAAGGTATATTTTAAGTAATACTGTTTCCTAGCTAACAATTTCTATGCTGTAATGGCAACCTGTTATCATTGTTTTCTTGTATATCTAGTTCCCAGAAGAGACAGCAGGCATGGACTTATTCCAAAGAGAAAGGTACTGGAATGGATAATTTTTTTAAGAGTGTATTTCAGTAGTGCTTATTTCTTCACCTCACCAAGTTTGGTCAGGAATTCTCTGCTTGTACACATGTATTTGTATGATGTTGAATGTTGACTTGGCTTATCTTGGCATATGCTTCTTTTCATTGGTCTCTCCTTGACAACACAAACTCACGTACCAAAAATTCCAGAATCATGATTACAGGTGGTTAAGTGTCTTTTTGTTTCAGGGCTGATGCATCCCGTAAGGAATTCCTAGCCACACCATGTGACAGACAGCCTGTTGCTTTTAGTGAAGAAGATCCATCTTCTCCTAAACACGATGAAGGTAAAATAATTTTCTTTGACCTTTTAATTTCGTCAAAGTTTTCCATCACCCTTTCATCTCTTCACTCATTTTAATTTATTTACAGTAGTCAGGTAAAAATTGAAATTTCTTCAACCAGTTATCTCAGTTTCTTCCTGTTAGGCCTCCCTCAAATCATCCATTGCTTCTTTTCTCCTTCTTCCAGCTTTCTCTTTCTCCCCTTTTGGTACTGCATTCCCATGGTTTCTCTGCCAAATGCCTCTCAGGCTTCTTTAACCTAGCACATATACATGTAAATGTAAGAACCTGTGTGGGTCAGTTCTTTTGCAGTGATCTCCCAGGCCTTACCTTGCTTAGGTTTTAAGACAGACTTTTTCGATTGCTCTCTTTAACGTACATATTCGATGTGATTGCACTTGTATGTTTCATGCATTTATGAAGGGTAATTTATGAATGCCTTTTGAACCAGGTGAAATTCCAGATTCGTTCTTTGAAGTAACAGTGGATGACATCCGCGTCATGTTAAGAGACTTGAAGAATGAAAGGTACTGTAAAGGCTAATACAGAGTAAAGATGTGATTGGACAAAGGAGATTATGTACTCGATATAACCTTGTTTAAGTTAATCCTGTGTTACAATTTTCATGTTCATGCTCTGACAGGGAGGGTTTTTGAGGGCAGCAAACAAATCTTAGCTTGCGATACTACTAATTCGTGAATTAACTGTTTTGATAGACAGTTTACCTTCTATGACCTGTCTGCTTACTTACAAACGAAATGTTTGAGGGTATTCCTGCTATAGTCGATGAAAGTGGATGGAAAAATCGCCTAAAGTTTTGCTTGTCACGGGTTCTTTTTGGTATAATACAGTTGTCAAGTGAGGGCAGATTCGTGTTACCTTAGGTAATGGGTGAAAACTTTCGTTACTTGAGCTATTGTCCGCTCTACATAGGGTCCTCTGTATCTTTCCAAGTGGACTACATTAGTGATTCTTACAGTGTCATTTATAAGTATTTTGAGTGAGAGAACTGCACTTAGAATACAGGGTGACTCTTTCTACATCGGTCAGTTTAGGGCAAAACTAACAGGCCGTTGTGGAGATAGGGTTCCTGAACGTAGGTTTTATCAAAATTAACTAGTTCGAAAATATAATACAATTCTGTAGACCATTTCCAGTCAGGTGGGCAGTAGCCTGAATACGAGGTAGTTTGTGAACAGATGGTCACAAAGGGTGCCAAACGCTACCAAGGATTATATATTGTCGTGTAATCAGTTTTTTTTAATTTGTGAATAACAGGAAACAAGCAGACAGTGCTCCTCTAATGACGAGAGCCATGCGAGAAGTGCGACAAGAATCTGAAATGTACAAATACGATAAGGTACTAATAAATATCAACAACCTCTAGCCCGCAAAATTCTTTTATTAAAGCTTAGTATTTTGTGATGAGCAGTATTTTTTTATACAACCATATCATTAAGAACAGAGTTATGTAACCATAACTGCTCTGCAAGACATATCACAGAAGTAAACATAAACTTTTAAGTTTTTAAAAACGACTAATTTGAAGCTGAAAGTTCTCTGTTTTAAACAATGTAATGCAAAGGAAACTTAAAGCACTGATTAACAAAAGCACATGACTCGCGCATTTTTTTCCAGCGTGCGCGCAAAAAAATCGTATATGCGCGTCTGACTACCCTGCGTCTGAGCGTATGAAATTGGTCTGCGCAGTTAACATATACGCGAGCGGTACTGTAACTCATTAAAACTTCGTCTGAAACCTCAAAACCCTTTTTTCTTCTATAGCACTAATTAAAGGCCATATATGTTTAGTACAATGTATGTGTTATCGAACGAAGAGACATACGTTAATCGAACGTTCAGTACAATTTAGTTTGTTTTGTTTTGTTTTGTTTCACAGGTTGTTGTGCGTATTAAGTTTCCTGACAGGCTGGTCTTACAAGCATTTTTCAGACCAATGGAAAAAGGTAAAGTATGATGTCTTCTATACACTGCCCTCAATGAGGGATCCTCACTATCAAAAAGACATTTTTGTCGGTTCCTAGAAGAGGTTTACAAACGCGTGGATGATTCATAGATTGCAAAGCACAGAGTAGATATTTAAACAGCACCATTAACTATTTTTGAAACTACTTATTTCCATTTTTTCTGTTATCTTATTAAACATTATGAGTTCTTTTACTTCTAGTCTCAACCCTGACAGCATTCGTTAAATCCCACCTAGAAGATCAGAATATTCCTTTTTATTTATGTAAGTACTTTTATTTCTGTACAATACTGTCACTCCTGTATGTACTTTTGAAGAAGCTGCAATCTTTTTTTTTAAATTATTTTATAATCCTTAGTTTTGAATTTAAACTGTTTTCGTTTGTATCCATGTCTTTAGATACTACACCACCTAAGCGTTTCCTGGACAAACCAAATTCAACTTTGTTTGAGGTGAGAACAACCCTAAATGCCACTTATCTTAATGTTTAAAAGTAAAATTACCGATAGTATTGACCCGAAAGCTTAGTGGAAAATCAACATACTTCTCAGAGTCCACATGTTTTCCTTTTCAAAAATCAGTCATTTATGGCATGAACGGCTGCCAGTTCCCATCCCCAACTCTTCCCGATTCCCACTTTGAGAACTCTTTGCCGAGCCACACCATTCTTTTTATTTTATTGTTATTTATTTTCTTTTACTTCTTAATCCGGGAGTCCTGGTGTCGAGTTCCACTCTGATCACCAGATGGATCTAGACGCATTTGTTTCGATCTGACTTGTTCCTCGATCAGCCTAAGGACCCCGCTGGTCATTGGGTTTTCATTCATGTTAAGTTTCATTTGTATTATTTGTTTGCGGTTATTTGGGTGTTTTTAGTCACCTAGCATCAATGATAGTGAGTCAGCAATACTGAATAGTGTCCCTCTATAAAAGTCTTTTCCTTTTCCACACCAATAAGAATAATTCATACCAACTCAATCTTGCCAAGTTATCGACACGATCTAAATCTTAAATTTATTTTTTCGGTGGTCATCACCTCCTCCATAGTTTCTGTAACAAACTGAGAGTGTTTATGCAAGATTACTTGTCGCAAAACTTACTAACGTACTTGCATGTGTATATTTTTCGGTTTAGAATAAACTTTATCCAGCCTCAGTTGTACATTTTGGATCTCAACATCAAAGAGGTATGAGAAAAAGTACTTAGTATGATGTGGCACATTCTTCCTAATATGTCTAATTAGACCTTGCAGTTTTTTTCTGAGCTGTGAAAAAAAGACTTTCAAAATGTAATGATTTTTTTTCATCATAGAGCACTACCTTTCAACAAGACTACTTGACAACCTTTCATCAGTTTTAGATGCGGAGAAATCTGTTGTTGATACTGGGTAAGACAAAAACTCTAAAAGTTTAAATCGGAAGTCTTAATGGCCATTTGTTAAGCCTTTTTGGGGTCAGAGTTGATAGGCCACAGAAGCCCTTTAGGATACATTTGGCGTCAAGTGTTTGCAACGAGAGAGCTCTTTGATTATTGCTCTCAAATGAGTCGCGCTGCGTTTCATTTTTGGCTGCGATCAAACGTTCAACTTCAAACCGAACTTGGATAAAGTCCTGTTGCTAGTGTAGAGATTTCACGCAGAAAGTTGTGATGCCTCCCGAAGCGTGGTGTGTCCCGAACTTTACCCTCACAAGTTATATCTTAAAGAAAGACTATGAATGATTCATTGGAGTCTGCGAAAAAAGACTGACAGGCAATTTTGGGTTCGCTTCTTTTTACATTGTGACCACGATGAGGATTGTTTTCTTGTGACTATGCTTGCTTGTTTGTAGAGTTTTGACAGTTCGCGCTGGTTCAAGACCTGATATAGGAGACTCGCTGGTTAGCTCGTCCACTGTATACAGTGAGCAAGGTGTAGGTACATCCTCGAATGGGGCAGGTTTCCTTGAGGAACAGAATTCCGACCCCAACAGCAAACCGCACGTTGGAGGAACCACTAAAGGTGTAGTGCCAAAGTGGTTCAAGGGAACAGGTGAGTGTCGATCTTTTTCTTATAGGAACATTTCCAAAGCTAAGTCTGTTTGACCGTGATACGCTCCGTGGGGGTGGGATTACCAACCTGCCCTGAAAAGCACTTTCGGTACCCTACCTTTTAGCGAACGTTGATATGGAATTCGCCGACCACTTCAGCAGCATTAAATAGAATTGGAAGGATTAAACGGTTGATCAATAATAAATCTTACCCCTGCATTCTGGTATAATTACAATGAGTTGAAACGCAGATGCAGAATACAAGGAGTCATTGGCGTCGTCGCACAAATGATTGATTAATATGTATATAAGATAAGTCGGCCGTTGCATGCATGCTCCAGTGTTAACGATTCAAAAGGCTATATCATATATCTTAATTACCAATTTCCATTTAGTGTTTGTATGTCGATTCTTTTGTAGGGAAGTAAGCCTATTGGCTGTTCGAGCGAAATATCCTGTAATACAAGGTACCATAAAATCAAACGATCGGACGTGGTCAGCTGCTGAGGGATGGGACTAGTACACGGAAGTTCACATAGAATTATGAAAAATAATTAAAAAGAAATATTAACCAAAAAAATGAAGATCTGAGGCATGTGTTATGCCAGTAAATAACGGTATAGCTAAAGAAAATTGCTTTCAGGTGGTGAGCGTCAATGTCAGTCATTTTCTTTGAAGTACGCGTCTTAAACACTCAAGTGACAATCTCCTCATGTAGAAATCAACGTGTTAATTTGTTCTCCTTTGCCGATCAGAACAAATATTGTAACTGATCGCTTGAAATACTTGTTCTGTCTCAGTTCAGCTTTCATAATGTTGGAGTAATACTTATAAATTGTGACATGATAAATTGGTGTTTATTAATTTAAATCGTGAAAAATGTATTGATATTTAATATAAGCAGAAACATAAACGAGAAAATAAAAATATCTTCACACGGGATTTGCAATGAATTTTTTATATCCTATCAAATGAACCTCTGTCGAAGTCTGACTTATCATTTTGGAGGGAGTGCGTTCTTCTTAGAAGACTGTTCATTCTTCAAAATAGTTAGAAGACCTACCGGAATTGGGAAGTACTGGTGTAGTCTGTGGTTTCAGTCAGCTTCCCTTGTAATCTCAATGATAGTTTCCACTTTTCGAAAAGATGGGAAATATAATTCAAGATGTTTGAAATTTTCCTAGGTGTCCATAAACATGCCTTTTATTAATTTTCGGTGATCGGGGAACCTGTATTGGATAAAAGGGAAACTGGTTGAAAGTGGTGTTTAAGATTTGAACGTACAGCTGTAGCTAAGAGAGGAAGAGTTATTAGAACGGAAGGGCGAGCGTTGTTTTTGGAACGCAGATCAGAATAAAAGTTGTGTATAACATATTTACGTAGCTTTTGAACTCAGGATGGATTCAATGTTGACCAGAAAATAAAGGAACTGAGATGCGTTTTTGGCGCAGATAGATTTATTTTGTAAACAAAAATGGAAACGTGTCGGAAGTGGAGTAAAAAAAATTGACTGACCCTAAAATTCCCAAGATCTAATTGGTAATTTTCTTTACCGTCAACCTTACAGTTCTTATGATGTTAGTTCGCAAAAATTAGTATTGATCAACCAATAATCCCCGAGTTGTTAATTTTCTTTGTTTTCATCACTTGTTTGCTCGATATTGCATTGATCATGTGAGGAGAAATTCTTTCTTAGTCACTCATGGGAGCTAAAGGGTAACTGAGATTGGTTATCGAATCAAGAAACACGCGAGTGCCCACGTATGGAATCGAACCTTGTTAGTAGATTTTAGACGGGGTCCGACTGCTTAATCAAGTTACAGTTAACAACCGCATCGAACCGCAAAATCTAAAACGTAAAAGGGAGAGTATATCAGCAACAAAAGTGGGCCTGGATTTTTAACGTAGATGTATCGCAGTTTGAAACGGAGGGAAGAAAGCCTTTTTAAAGAAGGTAAGGGGTACAAATATAATCATTAACAGGTCGAGGAGATACTGAGATGTGACGGGCCTTGTTCCCATTTTTAGTGGAATTCCAGGTAATTATCCAGTTCCCTTATCAGCTATTCCCCACAATGTTTTAGGGACACACCTCACAGTTAGTATTTGTCTCTGTGCAACCGTTAACCGGTTTCATGAACAACGTTACAATTTTTTCCTGAAAATTTACTCAACGTTAACAACCCAGATGTGAAACCGTCTCGTTAAACGCTCACTGCTATTTCATTAAATCCGTCATAAGGTCGTGCGACTTTGAAAGAGTCCATTATGCATATCGCGGACTCAGTAAATTCTATGTGAAACAAATTTGGGGGGAATTTTCTCGCACATGTCGTGTCACTAAAACTCCCCTAATAACTTTTTTAACCTTGATACCAGGAAGTAGTTGAAAGTTCCCACTTCGAGATATTTTTTTATCCTTACGGCATGAAAATAAAGAATGTAGACGCCAGAAAATTAAACTGTCAAAAATTTGCTTTGTGTAATTCATTTAATTGATATGTCGATCACGATTTTTTACAAACGTGAGGCACGTCTAAGCTATGACGTCAGATCGTGAGTCAGCTACCAGTCGACTGAGACTGGGAGTAAAACACTCACTTCCGGAGACTAAGTAGAGTCTATTTTTGTCGCATCGACGTCATTTACTCGGAAGTCAATAGTCGGCCATCTTGTCAGATACCTAGTGTTGTCGTGAAAGCACTTTGGTGAACAGTGCTGCGATCCTTTCTAGTTCCTCATCGGTTTTTAAAGATGGGGATATTTTCAAATTCTACAAATTTCGATTCTCATCTCGGTAAGCTCTTAGTCTTTTAATTATCTGATGTAAACTTGTTTCAGAAGTCAGTCTTCCTCGCTGCATTTTATTGTTGTCTTTGAATAATAATATGAGCTTACCGTATGTTATTTATTTATCTTCTAGAGAAAGCAACGAGTCAGCTTCTTTTGGAGCCAGACTGGAATAGTATTCTTCAAATTTGTGACTGTATCCGACAAGAAGATGTAAAGTAAGAGTACTTTCAATGCTATATAAAGTTCACAACCGTTGGTGACTGAATTCAATTTTGCTCAGGGGATTGGTGGTTGAGTACTATCAACTGTCATACAATGGTATACATCATGATTTCTAGCCTTTATTTACTGTATTTTTCTCTCGTTCACAGCCCCAAATACGCAATAGCAGCTATAAAGAGAAAGATTTTAGACAAGAATCCCCACGTTGCGAAATTTGGATTGATAGTAAGCGTAGCATTGTTTGATATTGATCAGAATTTAATGTTAATTGATTTTGTACTTTCGGACAGATTCTTTTACTTTTATTTGTTTTGTAAATGACATAGTTTTAACGATTGGCCCTCAAAGGACCTGACGTATACTACTAGAAGATTTGACCCCTAACATTCTCCTACCTTGTTTTGATAAATGCGAAACTGCTTTTCAAAAGCAACAACTGAAAGCAACATACTAAGATAAACAACTGTTTATCTAAGCAGTTACTTCATAATTATTTTTATTTTCGCAATGGCAGCAAAATTTTTTTGCTCCTGATGTCAGAGGCTGAAAAAAGTTTAAGATTCACCAGCCATCTTGACAGTTACAGCAGTTTGCTTTCTCTATGGCACATGATTTTCCCCTTTTTTGATTTAAAGGAAAGTGTCATGTCACATGTAGAATGAGGCATCACATGATGCACTGTATTTTAAGGTCAATGTATCTGTGCTTGAAAGATGTTGGTATTTCAAGAGATGATTTTACAGATTGCATTTTAACTTACCAATTGCCCATAGATAATTTTTGTTGAAAATTACTTTGTATGTACATACTGCTGGTACCACATTTACATCAAGTTTGACAACACAAACTGGTACATTGGAAGTCTGTGAGGATGATTATCTTTGATTTGAAGGCACATATGATAACAGAAACCCTTTTGAAGGGGATGTATTGTGCCTGATATGTAAAATTGAACTGTGAAATAATTATTCAACAGTCAAACCTTTACAAACAGTACAATTGGTCTCAGATCTCCTCTAAAATTACTTGAATTTCACTGTGCTTGAGAAGGCTCCATACTGGGTTTTTAATTGTGCAAGGTTTGGATACCACCATAGCACAAGCTTTAAATATGTCAACAAACAAAACAAACATGGTGGCTAGATACGATTGCGTGATTGTTATCTAAAAAGATGTATTAAAACAGTATAAAACAGTACAGTTTTTGTATAACAATCAATTCAGTAACAATCCAATTACTTAAAAAAAGGATTCTTGCTTCTGCACTGACACAGTTGAGCTGGCAGAATATGAATTGTAAATCTGTATAATCTGAGAATACTGAATGATTTTGTGAAGTTCAATAATCTCATACTGTTTCCTTATCATCAAGGTGTTAGAAGCATGTGTGAAGAATTGTGGGGCTCCTATGCACAAAGAGGTGGCTACAAAAGAGATTATGGACTGCTTCAGAGAGCTGGCCAAAGTAAGAATCAAACTATGATCCTCAAAGCTATCACCAATTTGGTAGCTATTAGAATGACTAACTAATTCTTTGTGTATACAAACCAAGTTTGATAGAAGACATGTATTTCAATGTCAGATTTCACCAGTTCAATGGGTAGTTGTAAATGAGGTTACTATTGCCTATTTGGTAAATTTAGTGACCCAGAGTAACTAATTATGCAATGTATGTACAAAAAGTGTGAGAAATATGGATTTTCAAGAGACATGATTTCAGCTGGATTTTTTTTGTGTGTTTGTGTTTACTGGATAGCAAATTCAAAACTGAGGAGGGAAAGCTTCATTCGATGGCAATTATAAGTTTGTATGGTTTCTATTGTGGTTGGCTATAAAGGTTATGTCATGGTGACAAGAGGAAAAACATCTTTCTCTAAGTTATGTCCTTTTTTTTTTTTTACTTCAGTCAAGCCCAGATCCAGTCAAAGAACAAATTCTTAGTATGATTCAGACATGGTCAACTGCATTTCGCAAAGAACCAAAATACAAAGTTGTCCAGGATACATTTAATCTTATGAGAATGGAAGGTGAGGTGCCCTGTGGTATTCATTCAATTTTTTCCAATCTTCCCTAGATTGAACATCACCAGTGCACTTTACCAGTAGAATAGGTTGTACTTGATGTTACGGTGAATTCTGGCTACTTCACACCTAAAAAAATTGGAAATATGAGGGGGTTAGTATTGCAAAGTTGGTGAAAAGTTTCCTTCTTCCTCATCTGATGAACATAAGGCTGTTAGACATGCTACATGTAAACAGGAGTTTTTATATAGACACAACTGGGTGGACATGCATGTTTGCCTTAACTGTTGTTTTGTTTGTTTGTCCACCTCTCTGAACAGGTTATAAGTTCCCTCCAATAAATGATTCAAGTGATGCCTTATTCACGGCCGAAACAGTAAGTTTCATGATTATAAGTGATCATATCCTTAGTTAGATACATGCAAAGCAATAGGGTAACTAGTGAATGGAATTAATTCATAATTATTTTTCTGCATCTTAGAGGTAAAAACCTTTGTGCTAAACTGCTTGGTTTGTAGTTTACTACTGATGCATGTATAGGAAAATATCTTTGATTGAAATATTTAAAACTTATTATTGATTCCTTTACCAGGCTCCTGAATGGGCAGAAGGTGATGTCTGTCACATGTGTAGGGTTAAGTTCTCCACATTTCAAAGACAGGTAAACAGTAGCTAGACTCAATTTGGCTTATTCATTGTGAATTCAGAAAACCATTAACACATGTACTTGTGTCAAACACATCAGTTGTGTACTGACCATACTGTACACAAACCTCAAAACCACAAACTAAGTACTATTGATGGGTGTTTGTGGTTGAGCTTTGTCACACCTTGTTGATTTTTCTCTGGAATCACAAAACATTCCATTGATATTTCAGGTGTTCATGGTTTTCCCAGTTTCCCAGTAATCTAGAGATGAAGTGACATCATGATAATCATTACTAACAATTGACTCTGGGGTATTGTTACACTGCAGTGAAACTTTCTGACAGACAACTGAGCGTCTTTTTCTTAGTCAGAATGCAAAAAAGTTTTAAAAAGTTTATATAGGAACCAAGTGGCCAGTGCAGCCAGAGCCTATCCTGGTTTCCATGGCATGAAGTGACTAGGATTATTATTTCTCCCCTCTGGATAGGATGCCAGTCCAGCCAGGTTACTCCAGGTTACTCCCCAGCATTTCATTAGCCTTCCCCACTGATAATTTGCCTGTAGCCATTTATACCCCGGCCTGGGTGGAGAGAAGCACTGTGAAATAGCATGTTTTACCCATTAGAACACAACATAATGACCTGCTAGGTCTTGACCTTGAACCTCTTGACCTGAAGTGCAGGCTACTGTAGGATATCATGATAATTATTTTGTCTTTTTCATCTCAGCACCACTGTAGGAATTGTGGCCAAGTATTCTGCCAGAAGTGTTCATCTAAAAATTCTATCATCCCACACTATGGAATAGAAAGAGAAGTCAGGGTTTGTGATCCCTGCTTTTACAAGATCAACCCATCAGCAGGGTATGAAATCGCTTATTACATTACATTGCAGAATAATTTCATGATTTAGGTATTATGTATTCAATACAGTGCTTGCACCATATAAATTGCACTGAACCTTTTACAGAATTCCAAATTTTTCAACATTGTTTTCAAGGTGTTATTGATACTAGTAGATCTTACAAAGAGCACTTATCCTACAGTTGTGTCTCCGATTTATTGCTTCTGATAAGTCAAAATGAGTATTGACACTAATTTCATAATTTTTATTTACAGTCATGTACATGATTTTGTAAATAATCATACTTCTTATTTTTGTCTCTAGAAAAAGTGAAGAAGGCAGCTCCAAGAAGTCCGATAAAGAAAAAAAATCTGCAGATTCTGACTTACCAGCGGAATATCTTAACAGTCCACTCAGTCGTGAGTCACAGGTAGGGATTTGTCAAAAACATGATTGTATATAGTATACAAAAATAGAAATAGAAGAGTGAACATTTTTAAACGAGAAAGAGGAAGTTTAATCCTCAGTCTCTTTTTAATCCTTTGGCTGTACATGCTCTTGTGCTGCTAGGTTCCTACAAAGAAGACTGAACAGGAAATTCAGGATGAAGAGGAAGAAGAGTTGCAGCTGGCTATGGCATTATCACTGTCAGAAGAGGAAGCAACTAAAGATGTGAGCATAAACAGACACTATTATAATAAAGTCATGTGAACCCACTCATTGCTATGTTCAAGAGATCGATTCTCAAAAGCAATCAACCCAACTTTCCATTTACCAGTTTGGAGAATTTGGTAGTACAGGAAGGAATCACTATAAAGTAATAACTATATTCCTCTCACCTGGGTGATTGAGAATGAATCTAGGAATTTGGGAGGGTTTATGTTTTGAAAATCTGTCTTTACAAGGTGAAGAATTTGATAAAGAGCATGAAGGTTCTACATACCTCCAACCCTAAAAAGTAGAAAGATCTTTTGTGGATTGGTAGAGCTGCACTCATAAATTGATCTTTTCTTTCAAAATAAAATGTTGTAAGTTTATTAAATAAATAATAATGTAAAATCAAGAAGACACAAAATTTATTACAGCATGAATCATGGATTTGGAGTCTGTTACAAAATTTAATGTGATATCTAAATTGTAGGTGAAAAAGCTTTTTTTTAGGAAACTTAATTATGGCAGGTTAAGATAATTAGGGGGCATAGGCTCACTTTTATTGCCTTGCAAGATCTTCATGTGAACTCTTTGGCTTAATTTTGCATAAAACCATTTTAAAAATAGATGCATGGCATCACTTTCATGCCTAGAATTACGTTTTCATTTTCTGAGAAGTGTTGTAAATACTAGACATTATTTTAGTTTGCTGATTATGCTGCATGTGTACATATGTGACTAGTGAAGATATCCTCGACAACTGGTTTGAGTTACTGTGATTTATTTTGAGGTCTTCATAGAGCTCTATGTGTTTATTTGCTGAAGTTATACTCTTACTAGCTTTTTGTATCTTTGTTTGTTTTCAGATGCGAGCTCGTCCAAGCATTAAATCTTCTTCCTACAATGTAGTCTCAGAGCAACCTTACCAATCACACAGGCAGTCCAGTGGCTTATATGCTTCTCCAGTAAGTGCTTTGTATTTGCAAGTAATACCTTTCAGTTAACATACATTGCCCCTCGTAAAAAGTACTGTCAGGAGTCTGGGTTTTCTCGTTCATAGCATTCATAGCAATTAAAGTACTGTTGTTTTAAATTGTAGGATGTAGAAGCTGATTCATCCAGCATGGATCCAGAGGTATGACACAGTTATTTCTTTGTGCATAAAATCAGTTTTACCAACCCCCATGAGAACTGCTGTGTACATGTCCAAATTGCACAGCTGTTTTAAAACAGTAAAAGTATAAAAAATTACATCTTACAGAGAAGACATTGATTTTAGGTGTTGATATATACATTCTGTATTGTAAACAAAATCAAAAGAAATCTCTTTGATCTTCCTATCAATTAAGTTGGGTATTTGTAGTTTGTTTTAATACAACTTTTATTACAGTAATTGAATTTGAAAGTTTGCCCAATGTACAGCTATGCTCTCTATCTTACATGTAACTAATCAGTCTCAGGACAGGAGTTTGTAAGAGTAGGCACCATCCAACCACATAGGAAACTTGACCTAACACTAAGTAATAACCTCCAATTTATGTACCACAGAAACTCAGAATAAGGTTGTTTGAAACATGAATACACATGTATAAGCTAATCCATTTTGGTGTCGTTTTATTGCACTGTATTCTTCAATATTTTACTGCTATCACTTCTGCCAAACAGAGGAGTTCTAAAGAATAAACCCGAAGACATACTTATGCCTTAAAAGAAGAAAAACAAAAGGCCAAGATGGAATTTAAATTCTAATGTACATGTTAGCACTAATTGTAGTTAGAACAATTAGCCCCATGGTTTTACTCCATGTGTGGGCAACTTTGGTTGTATACAGATATTGAATTCCTAACTCACTTGTGTGAATTGTAGCTTGCAAGATATCTGAATCGCTCATACTGGGAAGAGAGGAGTGAAAGGCAAACATCAAGAGAGAGAACAAGTCCTCCAGCCAGTGCACCAGCACCAACGCAGGCTAACAATCATGTAGAGGTAAACATCTTTTGCTGATTGTCTACTGTTAACCCCTTGACTTTTAAGAGTGACCAACATCTAATTTCTCCTTACAATATCACCCCTGAATCAAACATTAGGATCACAAGAATAAAGCGAACGATCACCAGCTAGAGAAGCTCTTGATTGTTAAACCAGTTCTCCTTGTCTGCACCTTAGGAAATGTGTAGAGAACAGTATGGAGTACTCATAAATTTTGTATTGATCGTTGTTACAGTATAAAGGGTTAAACAGATCGATGGATTATGCTACAGACAAATCCAGTCATTTTGCACCAGTCCTGTAATTTTCTACTGGCTTTCCAGAGGAAATTTTTGAAAGGCATCACCTTGTTTTGTTAGGTCTGCTAGTATTTTTATTGAGTTTATGAACTATACAGGTGTCACCAGTAATAACTGTTTTAATTTTAAATGAGATTTTTTGCTAAATAAGACCAGCATTTTATCACTTACTTTTATTGAAACTATTGGGAGCTAGAGTCTTAACAATTCAGTGGCAAAAAGAATCCACCATTTTAAGGTAGAGTTCTTTTATCCAGGTTATGATACACATATAAAACATTTGTTACCATTACATTGAAAGTCATTTAGGAAAAAAATGGTCTTTTTAGCTATAAAAACGTTGACTCGCAAAAAAATAAAATGGAAAATTTCTAAAATTATTGAAACTTTTAATTTAATCGTAATGAAAAAATGTTTGCACAACGGGTGTCATCATTCATCTTACTTTCTCAAAGCAAACTGCAAAACATATTGTTTTGTAAGTTTTAAGTATCAGGTATTCTACTTGGCAGATAAAAGCACGTTGTGACAGATTAAAAGAAAGAAATTGTTTTCACAGCAGAGTGTTTGTTTAAATTTAGAGGATTTATGTCACATCTTGAGTTTTTACATAATCAAGTTTGAATGAGACAAATGTTCAGCGAATTCTACTCCAGGTGTGCTTCGGTAATGAAAAGAAAAAAGTGCGGAGAACATAGTTACTAGGGTTAGGGTATAAAAGTTGAAAATTCGTTCTGCGAGTTTACTACCCCGTATTTATTTTGATCATCATGTATCCTTATTTTAATTACGCTAACTATGTCAATAATTTTAAACACTAATTTCACAGGGATGTAGACTAAATTAACATAACCCAGCATTTTATCTCCATCTGAAGACCCTAGAAGAACTGTTTTTAACCTAACCTTGAAGGCTAAGAAAAGACTGTGTATTTCGTTTTAGATGAGACTTGGTGGATTAAAAGGAAAAAAGAAAAAGAAAGGAAGGAAATCTCAGAGAGACAACAATGAACCCATGGCTAATAACAACCCTCTTGCTGTAAATTTTATTAATTATTTTATTAATTCTAACATCATAGACTCATTAACAAGAGGATAAAATGCTTCCTACTTTTGATTAGCGTTTTTAATTTTATTTCAGGATAAAAACTGATTTAAGTTTTAAATTAATGCTCTAAATGAACGCGTTTTAATTTTTTTCGAGCAACATATTTATTTTGTAATCTTTCGTTTCTCAATATCCTGCAAAAATATGGCAGATAAGTTTTTCATACTTATGACGCGAACACGGAAGGGAGACCCTTGTCAGTCACCCACATAAACCGTCTGTTGATGACATGCTCTAACAAACTTAATTTATATTTACCCATCGGCTAAAGATCCTTCCTGTCTTATAAAATGCCAAATAACAGTACTTTTTGTTGAATTTGAGAACAAATTTATCGTAGACATGCATACACAGCCAGCAGGCGGTCTTGAAGTTGTGACAGTAGCGGCCAAACCCGCGGGTTTCGAGCGGGCCAGCGATGTTAGCGCACTAGAGGTCTGCAAGAGATCTGCGAGGGTCCAGACCCCTGATATACCTCTCGCTGGCTCCAATCTCGTCGCTCGTGCAGCAGCGCTAAGACGTACAGGCTGTAGATATTTTTATGAAGCCGGACCTACATCTGTCGGATCAATTTTTGAGCTTGCTTTGAGACCTTGTATTAAGATCTTGTTAAATCAAGTTATTTGAAAATATGGCATCGAGATGTAAGGGTGCCTGAGACAATCTTTTCTTCTTTTTTTTTTTTTTAATAGTAATATTCAGGAGTGAGAAAAAGTCCTCAAGGCTTTTCCCCTAATTTGGCTTGATTTGTATTTTTCCACTCATGTGTATCAGGTTGAAGGCGTAAATTCGGACGTGTCTGAAGTGACGGATGCTATGGTGAAAACATTTCAAGGCAACGTGGAAATGCTGTTAGACAGAATGCAGAGAATTTCTGGTCAAGGGAAGCATATCGCTATGGATGCTACAGCACAGGTATTGTTGTCTACTCCTCATGTTGAGAATTGAGCCAGAGTTCATCCTGATGTCATCAGCAAGAAGTAGCTAGGCGGGGTGCCGGTCCATGCAGGGTTGCCTTCCCTTACTCTTCCCCCCCCCCCCCCCCTCTCTCTCTCTCCAAGCATTACGTTAGTTCGTCACTTACAGTTTACCAGTTCCGATCCACACTCCTGGACAACCTCACAGGGTTAAAAACTTGTCAACCTGAAAGTCAAGTAGGAGTGTTTCAAAAGTTCTTACAAACGCTTGTGCTTGTTGAAAAAGTTATTGCGTTTTGGACTTTTGAAATCAAAAAGATGCCTATTTATTTGTGGTGATGGGTGCCGGTGATGTCAGTTTCTAGTATCGTCTAGTATTAGTTGTACTTTGTCGGACTATTGCCTCAACAAAGGGGTATTTTCTTTTGTTTTTATTAGTCATTATTCCAAACTGTCAGCGCAATGCATCCCCAAATTTTGAGACTCATAGAAGAGCAAGAAGAGAAAAAAGGTAAGTAATTTGTTTTTTTGTTGCCTTAGCCCTCTTAACTGGTTGTTTTCTTGGTTCAGAGTCAACAGATATAAAGAAATACCGCCAGTTAAGTTGACTATTGGTGTCTGTCCATGTTTGGCAGTTTCTATTGACTAGATTTTGTCCCTTACTTTTTTCTCCATGTAATTCGTTTCATTCCTTTTGCTTTCAGCTAAATACGAGGCACTTCAAGTGAAACTTGGTCTTGTGCATGAAGCACGTGCATCCTTAGATGAGATGCGAGAGCAACACCGTGAGAAAGTTCGTCAGCAGGAACTCGAACAAGATATGCTTCGACGGATGCAAATTGAACAAAAGCTGGAGCTGATGCGGCAGCAGAAGGCTGAGTACTTGGCTTACCAACAACGTTTACAGGCCGAGAGACAAGCAGTCATTGAACAACAACAACAGCAACAACAGAGATTACAATATCAAAGACAGATGCAGCCATCGCAGCAGCAGCAGCAAAGCCCATATGCCGGAGTGCAATATCCATCCACAGGGGAATCCAGTCCGTATTCTTCCATGAATTACGCTCCAATGACTGCAGCTGGTACACAACCTTACAATCCTCAGAATCCACTCGCGGGCTACACCCCTGCTGTCCCTCCTGGATATCAGGCCCCTGATGCCCCACCACCGTCTCAGTATTCTGCTCGACCAACAGGAGAGGGTTATGTACCCACCACACGGGCGGACTATATGTCATACAGGAACGAAGTGCCAGCCCCTCAAACAGAGTTCCAACCCCAGCCAAGTTCGCTAGAGTATCAGCCACCATCATATGCATCTCAAGTTCCACCAGAGTCTGGTCCATCATCTCTTCAGCCTTATAGTCTTGGGGGACCCCTCCCCGTTCCGACTGCCCCTGCGCAAGTACTTCCCCAAGCACCTCCTCCTCAGTATGCTCAGGTTAGCTCCCAGCAGCCTGGCCCTCCACCTCTATATGGACAGTCAGTTGGTCAGCAGCCGCCAACACAATCTGCGCTACAGAATCAGCTCCCAGCTACAACACTTCCAGGCCCCACAGGGAAACAACCCCAGTATAACCAGATGCCGCCACCACAGACCCAATCCCAATACCCACAACATCCACAATATTCCAACCCCACGGAGGCGCCACTGGTACCAGAGACTGCCCCACCCCAGTACCCTCAACCCCCAAACCAGGCTCCACAGACTAAAACACAGTCATACCATGTTCCTCAAGGGAATGGCTTTCCTCCGGCAATGGACGCCTCCAGAGGATCATCTCAGATGCAGTTCAATTCTTTACCAACTCAACCACAACTCAACATGGTTCCACCCAGTGGTCCTCCTTCGTTTCAACAAGGACCTCCTTCGTTGCAACAAGGAGCCCCGGTGCAGCAAGTTCACCCGATGCAGCAAGGTCACCCAATGCAGCAAGGCCATCCCATGCAACAGGGCCCTCCCCTTCAACAGGGCCCTCCAGGGCAGCAGGCTTATGAACCACAACAACAGCCCCAACAATTTGCACCTCAGCAAGGGTACCAACCGGGTCCTGGTCAACCACCGCCACAGCAATTTGGATCAGCACCGCCACCCCAAGGCCCACCTCCCCAGAGGCAGTTGACGGATCTAGAGTTAATATCTTTTGATTAAAGGAAACCGTGGATTTTACATGTATAAATAAAATTTCGAATTTCTTTTCTTGTGTTAACGTTTGTTCAATAACGTAACCGGTAAATGGTCAGGAGATTGTAATTTTTAACCGATATAATTTCTGTCCGGGTGGAAATGTAAAAAGTGACAAATGAAGCGACAGTATGGATGGTTTTGTATATTTGTGTTTGTTTTTGCATATGTTTGTGAATATCTTTTAATTAACCACAGTTTACAACTGGAGAAATATTTGTTGCGGGCTTGATAGGTCTTATTACGTATTATTCAGAAGTAGTTTGCCAGGTTCTACTCGAAAATCAAGATGGCTTGTGCCAGCAGCTCGCCATAATAGTGAATTGAACTGTTGATAATATATTCTATTGTCACAAGTTATTAACTTTGTTTTTCTTTTTCATAATTTGTATTTTAAAGTGGAATAAATCGTAAATATAACAAAATAAAACGAAATGAGAATACTTCGTTTGTTTCTCAGCTTTCTTTGGATTTTCTTAACTGATGTTTTTGTGGTTTCATGCTTCGTGAACACATGACATCTTTTTTAATTGATCTGTTAATAGAAATCAAATTACAGTGTTGGATATGCTAATATTCTACTCTCTTAAACTCTTGTCTGATTAGAGACTGAAGCTTCCGTGTTTTAGTAGTCACGAAAAAGTGATTATCAAGGTATTCTCGAAAACTCAGTTTGAAAGACCGCATAAACTCGGTAGTTCTTGGTACACCGAGAGATTTTGGTTTGATCTCAAGAAAGTTGACGGAGATAGTCAAGAAAGCTTTACGAATCAAGGTTAGTGTCTGCTAAAACCGGCACGAAATAACGGAAGATCACTTAGACGAAAGAAAAAAGCAGAAATACTGTAAAGCACAAAACTCACTGCTCGAACAATTTTTTTATATATATCTTTATTCCCTATCCGATCACTAACCAATATTGTGAACTTTAAATCCTACTGTAACGCAATGGGGCACTCAAACAGTTTAATTTCATTACTAAAGTTTCCCTGCTGGCTGAAAATAACGTCGCAACGATACAGCTTTATAGAGGGAATAGCATCAAACAAGTGAAGAGTTATTTCGTTATTCATCAATGTAGTAGTTTTCATGCTAATGGCTACCCTAATGGTCAGTCCAAGTTTGCTTTATTGTCACTTCGCTCTATCGCCGTTTCATTCCACAAAAGGAGCCATCTCGTTCCACGTTACGAGACAGATTGTCCAACGAATTAGTGAAACCTTGCTATCTATACTAAGTAAAGAACAACTTCATCCGTGCTGAAACTATAAAGAAAAGTGTTTAAAAGTTTACCACGATCGCCAATATCTTTGGTCTCTAGTTGTATGCGACTTGCAAGTTTTAAACGCGTCGGCACTATTTGTACTGAATGTAACGCTCCTGTTTCATGAAATGTCAGATTATTTAGTAATCAAGCCCCTCGTGACCCATTAACAACAAGTGATACATTTGTGAAACTTCAAAGCCTGCCTGTTTATTGAAATCACACTTAGCACTTAACAGCAAGGATATATGATCATTATCATAGCAACCATTTTTATGACCCTTACGTATCATTTTCTAACGGTATAATAAGCAATAATATGGTAAAAAGTAAAAAAAAACAAAAAGAACCAAAACAAAAAAACAAAAAACACAGGTGTCGGAGCAAAAACCGACCTCTGAAAAATGTCTACAGTTGTAAAACACTTTTGTCTCTCAGCTTTGGCTTCGTGAGACTATCAGCTACGCTGTGTATACTTCGACTACAATGCTTATTGAAAAAACAATATCAAGCATGGGAAATGTTGAAACTTTATTGTCCTTATACTTAATTTTTAACTTGCACTAAGCCTTACGGTGTCTACTGAAATAAAATAAGAGCAAAGCCAAAACACTGAGAACATATCTCATTAAAGGCTGGCTGACAAACCACTGCAGGTTCAATAACACACATATTGCGAGCAAAGCACATAGTAAATGATACGCCTTAAGTAACATCTCCACCAAGAGCAAACCCGGATCGTAATGGAAACACGCCCAGATATCTTGATTTGTCTTCTCCAGTATCCTCCTCTATAAGAACACCAATACCTGTCCCAGTAGGTGACGGTGCCTTTTCCACCTGCGCATAGTCTATTGGGATGAATTGATGGATATGATCCCGCATGTCGACGACTGCGCTGTTGCGTTCCTGTTGTAAAAAGAAAAGACACAACTGCATTAAATGTGTCACAACAATTTGAAGTTTGCAAAACAAAAGCAATTAATTTCCAGCAGGAACTTATGACATCGAGATATTTTAGAAACTTTTATCACGTTCAAGATTCACCAGGTGTCTATATATTTTTCATTCTTTATTTCTTTCACGGAACAGCTTGGTATGAGTTCTTTTTATAAATTAATAAAAGTCATACGGAAAGCGCGAACGCAATTTAGCCTTCTGGTGTTTTCGATAGACGCATTTCAAACTTCTCTGTCCTTAACTTACCTTCTGTCTCTACCCTTGTAGAAGTCAACGATACGTCCACTGTTTTCACCTGATATATCGGGTATTGTGGACAGAAGTTTGCCAACTCCTCGCTCAGTTCAGACCGGTCCACCATCTCATTGTCCACTGTCCACTTGCTCTCAATAATGTTTGCCTTTTCCTTGTCCATTTCCTGCAAAATAACTTGGCAAGATGGTTTTAGAATTTTCCAGCAATCCCTATACAAGAGAGAAATCATGCGTATTGCATACTGTTCACCATTGTACTGTTCAGCCAGCCGCCAGGACAAAACTAAAATCCATATCCTCATTTTCTCTTTTGAATTCACTTCCGGTTTGGGTAAAAAATAGACATGGCTTCCGGATCAATTTTTTAAAACGCAGTACAGAAAAATTGTTCACATTTAAGTGGCAGCATTCGATATGATAATTCTATAGAGAATAGTTCGCTATTTAAGAATTAATTAGGGTTGTTCAAATATTATTGCTTATCTTGAGGTGACAAATGAAAAAAAAGCGTTAACTGTTTATGATATACTAAATACCTGATTTCCGTTAACATTTTTGTCTTCAACACGGTGGAGATACCTACAAATCGATAGGTGCGTTTCGCCCATAATATGGGCGTGGCCTATATGTTGGACGTTCACAAACATATTGGGAACAATATACATAGTAAACGTAGTGCTCTTCCCTACATCCCCACTAATAACACCTCCGGATCGTAACGCATATACGTGAAACTACCCTTTTTTGAATTCTCCAGTATCCTCCTCTATAAGAACACCAACACTTATCCCAGTAGGTAACGGTGCCTTTTCCACCTGGACACAGATTACTAGGGTGAATTGGCGGAAATGATCTCACATGTCGACGACTGCGATGTTGCGTTCCTGTTGTTAAAAGGAAAGGAAAAAACTGCATTAAATGTGTCACAACAATCTAAAGTTTGCGAAACAGGAGCAAAACACTCAAAGAAATACCTCCATTATTTTTCTGGAGGAATTTACGACATCTTGATACTTTAGAAATTTCTATCACCTTTGATAGGTTTGTTGAGATAAGTCGTAATAATATTTACGAAGAATGTAGCTAGCAAGGACGACAGGAATCGCGATAAGGCAACGGTCTAAGGCAAGTTTTATTACACATTGAACATTGTGGCAAGCAAAGAGATTTATATCTTATGAAAGATGCATCTATAAATGCAGTGAAGCTTAAATTTTAAATCCAGTTATTTCAATAATTAGTTTTGAAACCTTTTAGTTATTTCCAGAAATTATACGAGCGAGAAGTAATCAGAAAGTGACGGTAAAAGACAGAAAAGGAAAAAAAAACGCAAGCTCTTTATGGCATGCAAGATAAATTACTTCTGAGTGTTTTGTTGCTAATTATTGGATTAAGAGGAAACAATTTACCTTCCCAGAAGGGGAGTGAGCGAAACCGAAGGGACTTGCAGATGTCCAGTTTACTGTGGCACACAAGCGGTAGGAATAGGAAGGCTGGTTTCTACAAAGAACGAACAAAATACATAGAGATCGTCATTAATTACTTTTATTAATTTCTTCTAATCTCTGAAAAACACGAATTGAAGCCCTTAGTCAACTCATAAAATTTCATGTAACTTGCAGATGTCCAGTTTGCTGTGACAACAAGCAGCAGGAATACGAGGGCTGGTTTCTACAAAGAACGAACAAAATACATAGAGATCGTCATTAATTACTCTTATTAATTTCTTCTAATCACTGAAAAACACGAGATGAAGCCCTTAGTCAACTCATAAAAGTTCATTTAACTTCTAGTTTCAAAATTTTTACTTTAATAAAAACTGTTGCGAACAAGATGATGCCATGTTAGGAAAAACGGGAGACACCCTCTAGATTCTTTCTGTGTAATTTTGCCGACATACAATAATCAAATTTTAGAAATAAAGATGCAGTTGAAAGTCAATCATAAAGATGACAATATTCAGTAAAATCCAGATGCACGAAAAATTTAAATGAACAATATAGATCAGTTCTAGAAACCTGTTTCAATTGTTTGTGTGGTGCATGCAATTATAACTAGGCTATACCTAAACTTAAACAGTGTCTGTTCACTAACAACGAGCATAGTTGTTAGCTTCTTAGCTCAGCTTTGTTTGGTTTACTCCGTCAATTTTCTTCTTGGTGTTGCTCGTCTCTCTTTGACTGAAGTTGACGTGTACTGTAACTTGGACGTGCTTTGCTTCTTTTTATGCCGTACTTAATGCTATGCATATGCATTATTAATGCATATTTTAATTTTATGTTTCAGCGAGGGGTACATTGTCTTCTTGATAATTCATTTTAGATTTCGAGGAAATATCAGGGTGGGTGGAAAAGAAATATCAGAAGTGTTTGCTGCATAAGGTATTTTTTTCGATTAACTGGTGGGTTAACTTAACAGATACTGTGTTGTGACTTCGGTGATTGTTTACAGTTGTCTGGCATCTTATGTTAGTGCATCATTCACCTTCTATCGTACAAAACACGTGATTCTAAACCGGGATGTTAGAGTTGCTCTAATTCGCTTCAGCATGAGGGAAACGGGAAATTCATGGTTATTCTTGGACATGGAATCATGTAAATTTAACTCATATATCTTAGAATATTCAGTCGACCTTTACAGCTTTTTTTATCGTTTCTGCTGTTTAACCCACTATTGCATTTCTAGAATTTGGAGGTTTTTTTCAAATTTTAATTATATCTTGAAGTTATGCTGAAAAACTCCTTTTCGACGTAGAATAGAGTGCCGATATAGTGAACTGAATGCACTGCACTGAACTGTTTACGATATAAACACACTTTATCCCAGAGGGCAATCTATGCTTAACTTCCTTGTTTTTATTTGATTACACTAATTGCTACCTGTCTCAGCCAACAGGTGTCTTTTCTCATAGTTTTACTCAGTCTTTGAAACTTTGTCTCTCTATATTACTTCCTTTCAATGCTTAAAGGAAAGGAAAATCCTAACCACCGAAAATTTCATTTTGAATATCCCTACTTAGCGACTATGGCTTGCACTGAGAACATCTCGGGGGATCTAACAGTTTTCATGGGTTCCTACAAGTTTGTCAATGTGATTGTGGAATTTTATAATACAACGCGAGAATTCCGTTAATTTTGTATTTTGGTTATAAAAAGCTTTGACCCACTAAGTACACATGCTTAGCGCCCTTGATCTTATCTTCATAAGTGAATGGGTTTCTGCTCAATTAACGTGTATCTTTGCATTTGATTGTTTAATATTTAGATAACAGTGCCCACCTGGCTATGGAATAAATTCATTTGTGATCATAAACTTTGACACCTGTGTTTCACACCTCTTACATCGACTCACTTGAAAGACATAAAATAATCATACTAAATATTAAACGACGAGGAGAAAAAAGAACCTAGATAGCGTGTATTTCTGATTACAATTTTTAGGGTGGTATCATTAATCGATAACAACAACAAGTGATACCTTTGTAAAACTTAAAAGCTTGCTTGTTTATTGAAATCATACTCAGCAATTAAAACAAAGATATGAAATCATTGTTATAAAAACCCTTAACATGACATTATGTATCATTTCTAACGATGAAGCTGCTGTAATAAGCTAATATATTGTAACCAATTAGACTAAAAAACAAAAGGACTTAAAATAAAAACCATACTCTGAACTGAATGTCTGCAGTGCTAAAATATTCTTGCTTCTCAGCCTTGGCTTCCTAAGACTCCTGATACTATCAGTTACAGTCAATACAGATTTAATCTACATTGTTAATTGAAAATACTATCTCATGCATAAGAAACGGTGAATTTCTCTCTATTCAAAATTGTACTTCTTATTAAAACGGTGTCTATGGAATTCGAAGTATGAGCAACACCACAGCGGCGCCGAAAACACATCTCACTAAAAGCTGGACTACTAACGACACTAACTTAAAAATGTAAAAAAGAAAGAGCTACTATGGGTTCAATTATTACTGCTTATCTTGAGGGTAACAAATGAAAAAAAGCGTTAACTGTTTATGATATAATAAACACCTGATTTCCGTTAGCATTTTGTCTTCAACACGGTGAAGATACCTACAACAACTCGATAGGTGCGCTTCACCCATAATAAGGGCGTGGCCTATAGTATGTTGGACGTCGGCAAACATATTGGGAACAATATACATAGCGAACGTGGTGCTTTAACCTACAAAACCACAAAAAACACTCCCGGATCGTAACGCATGTACGCGAAGCTACCTTGGTTTCAATTTTCCAGTATCCTCCACTATTGGAACACCAACACTTATCCCAGTAAGTAACGGTGCCTTTTCCACCTGCGCACAGATTGCAAGGGTGAATTGGCCGAAATGATCTCGCATGTCGACGACTGCGATGTTGCGTTCCTGTTGCAAAAGAAAAGACACAACTGCATTAAATGGGTCACAGCGATGTAAAGTTTGCAAAACAAGAGCAAAACATTCGGAGAAATACCTCAATTAATTTCCTGCAGGAACTTACGACATCTAGATATTTTAGAAATTTCTATCACCTTCAAGATTCACCAGGTGTCTCAATATTTTTCATTCTTTAATTCTTTCACGAGACAGCTTCGTATGGGTTCTCTCCGTAAATTAATAAAAGTCAAAAGGAAAGCGCGAACGCCATTTAGCTTCCTTTTTTTTTAGGTATACGCATTTCTCACTCACCTTCTGTCTCAACCCTTGTTGAAGTCAATGAGTCATCCATTATTTTCACCTGATAAATCGGGTATTGTGGACAAAAGTTTGCCAACTCCTCGCTAAGTTCAGACCGATCAGCCATCTCATCGTCCACTGTCCACTTGCTTTCAATAATTTTGGTCTTGTCCTTGTCTAATTCCTGCAAAACAGGAAAAAGATTTCTTAGTATTTTCAGCTATCCCTAAGCAAAAGAGAAATCATGCGTCTCTTGTACTTCTCACCAATCGGTGTACTAGTCAGCTAGCAATCAGGACAATTCCTAATTGACAATTAACGAATTGTTTTAGAATTTTTCAGCAACGTGTCTTTCTGTAAAAGAGAAACTATGCGTATCCCACAGTGTTCACATATCAGTACATTGTATTCTTTGGTCAGCCAGCCGCCAGGACAAAACTATTGAAACCCGTACCCACATATTTCTCCTCTTGAATTTTTTATTGGTTTCTCAACAATAGACTGGGATACCTGGTTAAGTTTCCAAAATGTTCCCAGCTTCTTATAATGATCCAAGATCGAGATGCGAGACATTTAAGTGGCAGCACCTCGATCGATGATTATAGCAAATAGTTAGCAAATAAAGACTTAACCGCAGTTGTGTTTTTTACTAAAAAATGAAAGATTAGGGAATTTTGTGACCGTTTTATTTCTTTGCCATCTAACAATGTTTTGAAAACAGTCTCTTGGAGTCGTTTTTCTGAAGAAAGGAACTTGTCCTTACCTCTGTCCGGTCAAGATCACTCTCCAGTTTTGCCGGTGTTGGCACCTCTTCTGTCAGTGGCATTAGGTAGCATATCTTTTTTTCCGGCAACAGCATCATAGTCATATTCTGTTTTATGATAAAAGAGGAATTTTTCGATAATCCCAATGTTGTTTAAACACTGGTATTTCATTTACACGAAAACATAAATTTGTAAGCATAATGAATATGTCCCCTTTGTCTGGTCTAGCTTTGTCTAGTGAAGGATAGCTGATCATGTTCAGCGTTGTCCCCGTTGGCTTAAAGAGTTATAATCAAGACTTGCTATGCTTGAAACACGATAAAAAGATTGTGCTTTATGATGAGTCAGTTGGGTTTGAACTGATTAAGCACATTTTTAGGTTTGATTGACGATTGGATAAATCCTACTGTTTTTACACCGCTTGACGCTAAAACAGACTTACCGTCTTAAAGTCGTGCAAAATATTGCTTTCGTCCACGTCATTATGAGCAGGAACTTTAAACAGTTCAGTTTGTTTTTCCGTGTCCACTTCGATGGTCTCGTTGTACTCTGTCCCAGTCTCGCTGATTTGAACTTTATAACCCACAACCTGTGAAATAGAAAATGCGGTGTCTTCTTATTTTCAGAACGGTGCGCTGACCTTTGAATTTTGACAGGTTTGTTGAGATAAGTCGTAAAAATATTTACGTAGAATGTAGCTAGCAAGGACGACAGGAATCGTGATAATGCGTCGGTCTGAGTGAAGTTTAATTACAACATTGTGGCAAGTAAAGAGATTTGTATCTCTAATGAAAGATGCATTTATAAATGCAGTGAAGCTTAAATTTTAAATCCAGTTATTTCAGTAATTGGTTTTGAAACGATTTATTTGTTTCCAAAAATTATACGAGCGAGAGGTAATTAGAAAATGACGGTAAAAGAAGACAGAGAAGGAAAAAAAGGCAAGTTTTTTATGGCATGCAAGATGAATTACTGCTGAGCCTTTTGTTACTGATTATTGGATTGAGAGGAAATAATTAATTTACCTTCTCGGAAGGAGAGCGAGCGGAACGGACGGGACTTGCAGATGTCCAGTTTGCTGTGGCGACAAGCACCAGGAGTACCAGGGCTGGTTTCTACAAAGAACCAACAAAATACATAGAGATTGTCATTAATTAATTTCTTCTAATCACTGAAAACATGAGCCCTTATTCAACTCATAAAATTTCATCTTACTTCAAGTTTCAAAATTTTTACTTCCATAAAAACTGTTGCCAACAAGATGATATTGTGTTGGGAAAAATGGGAGACATCCTTTAGATTCTTTCTATGTAACTTAGCCGACATTCAATAATCAAAGTTTAGAAATAAAGATGCAGTTAAAAGTCAATCATAATAATGGTGAAAATATTCAGTAAAATACAGATACACAGTTGACCTGGATCAACACATCAGTTCTAGAAATCTGTTTCAACTGTTTGTGTAGTGCATGCAATTATAACTAGGCAATATCTAAACTTAAACAGTGCCTGTCCACTTACAGCGAGCATAATTGTTTTCTTCTGGGCTCAGTTTTGTTTGGTTTACTCCGTCAATTTTCTTCTTGGTGTTGCTCGTCTCTCTTTGACTGAAGTTGATGTGTACTGTAACTTGGACGTGCTTTGCTTCTTTTTATGCCGTACTTAATGCTATGCATATGCATTATTAATGCATATTTGAATTTTATGTTTCAGCGAGAGGTACATTTTATTCTTGATAATTCATTTTAGATTTTCAGGAAATATCAGGGAGTGTGGAAAAGAAATATCAGAAGTTTCTGCTGCGTACGGCATTTTTTTACGATTAACTTAATAATTGCTGTGTTGTGACTTCGGTGATTGTTTGCAGTTGTATCTGGCATCTTATGTTAGTGCATCATTCACATTCCATCGTACAAAACACGTGATTTTAAACCGGGAAGTAGGAGTTGCTCTAATTAGCTTCAGCATGAGGGAAACGGAAAATTCAATGGTTATTCTTGGACACGAAGTCATGTAAATTTAATTCATATATCTTAGAATATTCAGTCGCCCTTGAAAATTTTTTTTTCCGTTTCTGCTGTTTAACCCACTACTGCATTTCTAGAATTTGGAGGTTTTGTTCAAATTTAATAATATCTTGAAGTTATTTTGGAAAACTCCTTTTCAACGTAGAATAGAGTGCCGATATAGTGAACTGAATGCACTGCACTGAACTGTTTACAACATAAACACACTTTATCCCAGGGGACAATCTATGCTTAACTTCCTTGTTTTTATTTAATTACACTTATCGCTACCTGTTTCAGCCGACAGGTGCCTTTTCTCATAGTTTTACTCAGTGCTTACCACGTAATAAGAAAATCCCAACCACTGAAAATTTCATTTTGAATATCTCTACTTAGTGAGTATGGCTTGCATTGAGAACATCTCGGTGGATGTAACAGTTTTCATGGGTTCCTACAAGTTTGTCAATGTGATTGTGGAATTTTATGATGCAACGCGAGAATTCCATCAATTCTGTATTTGGTTTTAAAAAGCTTTGCCCCACTAGGAACACATGCTTGGCGCCTTTGATCTTATCTTCATCAGTAAATGGGTTTATGCTCAATTAACATGTAACTTTGCATTTGATTGTTTACTCTTTAGATATCAATGCCCACTTGGCTATGGAATAAATTCATTTGTGATCATAAACTTTCACACCTGTGTTTCACCAATCGCGAAAAAGTAGATGTTCAAGATTTGCCTTAAGTTTGTATCCAAAAAAAAGTCAATTTTAAACCAAGGGAATAAAGGTGTTTTATTATCAAATAAGTAAGGACTGACAAGGAAGTAATGATTCAAGGTTATTGTCCCCTAAGTCAGGAAGATAATTATGAAGAACGATAGAGATAAAGTAGAAATACTATAAAGTGGAAATAAACAATTTGAAAAGTGCCCACGTCCTTTCCGTGGGGCCTGCGAATGAAGTGCAACCGAACCTGTGTGACAACAAAACTCTTATTGTAGATTCAATTGACAACCAACCATTTTGATACCGCAATTTCCATGTTTATCAAGAGCGAGTTTACCACTCTACAAAATATCTTGAAAAGATTACCAAAAAATGCTTCATTCCTTACACAAGCATAAGTAAAGAAAATCAATGGTGTCATACACTGCAAATGTTTGCGAAATGCAGTCATTGCTGACTTAAATCGACTCACTTAAAAGACATAAAATAATCATACTAAATATAAAACGACGAGGAGAAAAAGAACCTAGATAGCGTGTATTTCTGATTACAAAAACGATAACCGGTATTGAAAAAAGAAAAGCTTCCGTGAAGACGCATAAAGTTCAGAGAAAACATTACATTCTATGTCACGCGGAAAATATTCACCTCATATAACCTTCGATCTAAAGAAAGCAGATGGCGAGTAAACTTTTAAAACACAGATAACTGGTTATCAACTCTAAAGTACAAAACACAAACAGCGGTCGGATAAAGGTGACACTGAGCCACCACTTCATTTCAAATTATTCTTAAAATGAGCACAATGATTTAAAAACAGAGAATATATAGGAATTCTAATCACGTTCGCGAACAATGATAAGTTAGAGTTCTTCCACAGAAAATGAAAAATAATTATGTTATCCTCAGAAAAACAGAAGTAAATCTTAATACTATTAGACAGTGAATCACAGTATTTCTCTGCAAAACATTAGCAGTGTTGCGTGTACCCATAATTAATACTCAGGAAATAGTTAACATGGCCGCCGTCATTCTCGCGATATGTTGCGTAATATTTGCCATGCTTTCAGCGAGCTCGGAACTTGATAGTATTTCGTCATTTTCTGGGGGGATACTATGTTGCAGGCTTTTAGAATTGAAGCATACATCAAGACTTGTACAAATTAATTGAAAGACACTGAGGATTGTTAAAGCAGTTTACTTTTGCTATATTAAAATTATTTCTACTTTGCTGTGTTGTCTATCTCTTGCACTTTCTTCCCGATTTTAGGAGACACTTACCTTGGATCTTAAAACTTCCTTGTTATTCCCTATTTGTTTGGTAACCAATCATTCCTCCTGGTGCTGACGTATTTCGAATTTTCAGTTTCATATAAACTTAATTCTTGAAAACTAATTGTCAGAGAATGCCTCAGACATCAGTGTTCCGTGATTGCTGAAACACCATAGAAAATTCTTGAATGACACTTGAATTTGATAAGTTTTGGAATCATTATCGATCATTAGCATTTGAATGCCAAGATACCTGTTCACTGAGCGTAAATCCATTAACTAAATTGAATTAAAAACGAGCCAAAGATGGTTATTAAAGGATCTTTCTGAAGACAACAGAAACTAACACAAGTTCCACTTTGCAGCAAGATATTGTAGAAACATTTAAAACCAAAAGAAAGCTGTTACAAACACAAAATCCATGGAGATGTTATGGCTGCTGAGCACAGATAATGAAATGTTTGATTTCATCACATCCTGCGCGTGGAGTACTTTGAGGTTTTAACAAAGTGTCAAAGGCCAAATATCAACTGTGAAAAAATTCCACCTTTTTGCCTCAAGCACTATCAGTTAGTGTGGCAAGATAGTTAAGGAAGGAACAAGGAAGTTAAGAATAGAATTCCCAGGAGGATTAGGTGTGTAGATGTTGCAAACAGCTGCAAACCATTCAATGAACGAATTTGATGTTCCAGTTTCTGTTTAAAAGGAGTTTTTTAGTGTCTTATCAAGGAATGAATAAAGCTGATTGAAGAGCCTCATTATCAAGTTTACAAGGAAGAACAAACACATAAAAACTGGTCAAGGATGAATGAATTTTCTAAGAAATATGAATGAAAAATATAGATCCAAAAAAAATTTAGACGTACGATGTTGCTGACGCTTACCAATGCGCGTGTTACCCGAAATATGGGATTCCGAGAAAAATCTATATTCTTTCGCTGAAACGAATGCAATTAGCTCGAATGAAAATGAAAATAGGGAATTCGAAGTTGAAAAAACATATCCTTGTAAAAGCACCAAGTTTTGTCATGAAAGGTGTTGGCTAACACAAAAA
Source organism: Pocillopora verrucosa (assembly GCF_036669915.1). Taxonomy (NCBI): domain Eukaryota; kingdom Metazoa; phylum Cnidaria; class Anthozoa; order Scleractinia; family Pocilloporidae; genus Pocillopora; species Pocillopora verrucosa. Next base: position 11,843,553 of record NC_089319.1, on the reverse strand, counting down.
CATTGGTAACAGCTGCAAACTATTCCGAAATCGCGAAGTAAAATGGTTTAACTTATATCTCATTCACACCAAAGCGTAAACATGTTTGAGAGTTCTTTAATTTTCAAGAAGTTTCAAACAGTATGCTAGTAAAAAAGTGAACTCGTCTCGTCATTTACCACATCTTTCAAAAGTTCGGGTTAGTGCCCCGAGGCATTTATCGTCTTTCCGTGTCATGAGGCAGACGCTACTTCGAACGGGACTCTTATTTCAACTGCATATATTTATATCTCCGATGTAGGTTTTATTTCATTGTAACGATTAACGAAGATCTAGTAAATAAACAAAGCTTCAGCTTAGCTGGGCTTGGCCTCCTTTTATGTGGTGTTCAGGGCTCTGTTTATGCATTATTAATGTGTAAAAGGAGCACAGCGCTTCAGCGAGAGCTACAGTGCCTTCTTTGTGGTTAAATCTTTTCTTAGAAACACTGATTAAAGCAGCTTTTGTGAAGAATACAATACAAGGATATGTTTTTTCAACTTCGAATTCCCTATTTTCATTTTCATTCGAGCTAATTGCATTCGTTTCAGCGAAAGAATATAGATTTTTCTCGGAATCCCATATTTCGGGTAACACGCGCATTGGTAAGCGTCAGCAACATCGTACGTCTAAATTTTTTTTGGATCTATATTTTTCATTCATATTTCTTAGAAAATTCATTCATCCTTGACCAGTTTTTATGTGTTTGTTCTTCCTTGTAAACTTGATAATGAGGCTCTTCAATCAGCTTTATTCATTCCTTGATAAGACACTAAAAAACTCCTTTTAAACAGAAACTGGAACATCAAATTCGTTCATTGAATGGTTTGCAGCTGTTTGCAACATCTACACACCTAATCCTCCTGGGAATTCTATTCTTAACTTCCTTGTTCCTTCCTTAACTATCTTGCCACACTAACTGATAGTGCTTGAGGCAAAAAGGTGGAATTTTTTCACAGTTGATATTTGGCCTTTGACACTTTGTTAAAACCTCAAAGTACTCCACGCGCAGGATGTGATGAAATCAAACATTTCATTATCTGTGCTCAGCAGCCATAACATCTCCATGGATTTTGTGTTTGTAACAGCTTTCTTTTGGTTTTAAATGTTTCTACAATATCTTGCTGCAAAGTGGAACTTGTGTTAGTTTCTGTTGTCTTCAGAAAGATCCTTTAATAACCATCTTTGGCTCGTTTTTAATTCAATTTAGTTAATGGATTTACGCTCAGTGAACAGGTATCTTGGCATTCAAATGCTAATGATCGATAATGATTCCAAAACTTATCAAATTCAAGTGTCATTCAAGAATTTTCTATGGTGTTTCAGCAATCACGGAACACTGATGTCTGAGGCATTCTCTGACAATTAGTTTTCAAGAATTAAGTTTATATGAAACTGAAAATTCGAAATACGTCAGCACCAGGAGGAATGATTGGTTACCAAACAAATAGGGAATAACAAGGAAGTTTTAAGATCCAAGGTAAGTGTCTCCTAAAATCGGGAAGAAAGTGCAAGAGATAGACAATACAGCAAAGCAGAAATAATTTTAATATAGCAAAAGCAAACTGCTTTAACAATCCTCAGTGTCTTTCAATTAATTTGTACAAGTCTTGATGTATGCTTCAATTCTAAAAGCCTGCAACATAGTATCCCCCCAGAAAATGACGAAATACTATCAAGTTCCGAGCTCGCTGAAAGCATGGCAAATATTACGCAACATATCGCGAGAATGACGGCGGCCATGTTAACTATTTCCTGAGTATTAATTATGGATACACGCAACACTGCTAATGTTTTGCAGAGAAATACTGTGATTCACTGTCTAATCGTGTTAAGACTTACTTCTGTTTTTCTGAAGATAACACAATTATTTTTCATTTTCTGTGGAAGAACTCTAACTTATCATTGTTCGCGAAAGTAATTAGAATTCTTATATGTTCTCTGTTTCTAAGTCATTGTACTCATTTTAAGAATAATTTGAAATGAAGTGGTGGCTCAGTGTCACCTTTATCCGACCGCTGTTTGTGTTTTGTACTTTAGAGTTGATAACCAGTTATCTGTGTTTTAAAAGTTTATTAAAAGTCTATTCTACGTTGAAAAGGAGTTTTCCAAAATAACTTCAAGATATTATTAAATTTGAACAAAACCTTCAAATTCTAGAAATGCAGTAGTGGGTTAAACAGCAGAAACGGAAAAAAACTTTTCAAGGGCGACTGAATATTCTAAGATATATGAATTAAATTTACATGACTTCGTGTCCAAGAATAACCATTGAATTTCCCGTTTCCCTCCTGCTGAAGCTAATTAGAGCAACTCCTACTTCCCGGTTTAAAATCGCGTGTTTTGTACGATGGAATGTGAATGATGCACTAACATAAGATGCCAGAAACAACTGTAAACAATCACCGAAGTCACAACACAGCAATAGTTAAGTTAATCCATCAGTTAATCGTAAAAAAATGCCGTACGCAGCAGACACTTCTGATATTTCTTTTCCACACTCCCTGATATTTCCTGAAAATCTAAAATGAATTATCAAGAATAAAATGTACCTCTCGCTGAAACATAAAATTCAAATATGCATTAATAATGCATATATATGCATAGCATTAAGTACGGCATAAAAAGAAGCAAAGCACGTCCAAGTTACAGTGCACGTCACACTTCAGTCAAAGAGAGACGAGCAACACCAAGAAGAAAATAGACGGAGTAAACCAAACAAAACTGAGCCCAGAAGAAAACAATTATGCTCGCTGTAAGTGGACAGGCACTGTTTAAGTTTAGATATTGCCTAGTTATAATTGCATGCACTACACAAACAGTTGAAACAGATTTCTAGAACTGATGTATTGATCAAGTCCTTTTTTAGTCAACTGTGTATCTGTATTTTACTGAATATTTTCACCATTATTATGATTGACATTTAACTGCATCTTTATTTCTAAACTTTGATTATTGAATGTCGGCTAAGTTACATAGAAAGAATTTAAAGGATGTCTCCCATTTTTCCCAACGCAACATCATCTTGTTGGCAACAGTTTTTATAGAAGTAAAAATTTTGAAACTTGAAGTAAGATAAAATTTTATGAGTTGACTAAGGGCTCATGTTTTCAGTGATTAGAAGAAATTAATTAATGACAATCTCTATGTATTTTGTTGGTTCTTTGTAGAAACCAGCCCTGGTACTCCTGGTGCTTGTCGCCACAGCAAACTGGACATCTGCAAGTCCCGTCCGTTCCGCTCGCTCTCCTTCCGAGAAGGTAAATTAATTATTTCCTCTCAATCCAATAATCAGTAACAAAAGGCTCAGCAGTAATTCATCTTGCATGCCATAAAGAACTTGCCTTTTTTTCCTTCTCTGTCTTCTTTTACCGTCATTCTCTAATTACCTCTCGCTCGTATAATTTTTGGAAACAAATAAAACGTTTCAAAACCAATTACTGAAATAGCTGGATTTAAAATTTAAGCTTCACTGCATTTATAAATGCATCTTTCATTAGAGATACAAATCTCTTTGCTTGCCACAATGTTGTAATTAAACTTCACTCAGACCGACGCATTATCGCGATTCCTGTCGTCCTTGCTAGCTACATTCTACGTAAATATTTTTACGACTTATCTCAACAAACCTGTAAAAAATTCAAATGTCAGCGCACAGTTCTGAAAATAAGAAGACACCGCATTTTCTATTTCACAGGTTGTGGGTTATAAAGTTCAAATCAGCGAGACTGGGACAGAGTACAACGAGACCATCGAAGTGGACACGGAAAAACAAACTGAACTGTTTAAAGTTCCTGCTCATAATGACGTGGACGAAAGCAATATTTTGCACGACTTTAAGACGGTAAGTCTGTTTTAGCGTCAAGCGGTGTAAAAACAGTAGGATTTATCCAATCGTCAATCAAACCTAAAAATGTGCTTAATCAGTTCAAACCCAACTGACTCATCATAAAGCACAATCTTTTTATCGTGTTTCAAGCATAGCAAGTCTTGATTATAACTCTTTAAGCCAACTGGGACAACGCTGAACATGATCAGCTATCCTTTAATAGACAAAGCTAGACCAGACAAAGGGGACATATTCATTACACTTACAAATTTATGTTTTCGTGTAAATGAAATATCAGTGTTTAAACAACATTGGGATTATCGAAAAAAAATTCCTCTTTTATCATAAAACAGAATATGACTATGATGCTGTTGCCGGAAAAAAAGATATGCTACCTAATGCCACTGACAGAAGAGGTGCCAACACCGGCAAAACTCGAGAGTGATCTTGACCGGACAGAGGTAAGGACATGTTCCTTTCTTCAGAAAAACGACTCCAAGAGACTGTTTTCAAAACATTATTAGATGGCAAAGAAATAAAACGGTCACAAAATTCCCTAATCTTTCATTTTTTAGTAAAAAACACAACTGCTGTTAAGTCTTTATTTGCTAACTATTTGCTATAATCATCGATCGAGGTGCTGCCACTTAAATGTCTCGCATCTCGATCTTGGATCATTATAAGAAGCTGGGAACATTTTGGAAACTTAACCAGGTATCCCAGTCTATTGTTGAGAAACCAATAAAAAATTCAAGAGGAGAAATATGTGGGTACGGGTTTCAATAGTTTTGTCCTGGCGGCTGGCTTACCAAAGAATACAATGTACTGATATGTGAACATTGTGGGATACGCATAGTTTCTCTTTCACCGAAAGACACGTTGCTGAAAAATTCTAAAACAATTCGTTAATTATCAATTAGGAATTGTCCTGATTGCTAGCTGACTAGTGCACCGATTGGTGAGAAGTACAAGAGACGCATGATTTCTCTTTTGCTTAGGGATAGCTGAAAGTACTAAGAAATCTTTTCCTGTTTTGCAGGAATAAGACAAGGACAAGACCAAAATTATTGAAAGCAAGTGGACAGTGGACGATGAGATGGCTGATCGGTCTGAACTTAGCGAGGAGTTGGCAAACTTTTGTCCACAATACCCGATTTATCAGGTGAAAATAATGGATGACTCATTGACTTCAACAAGGGTTGAGACAGAAGGTGAGTGAGAAATGCGTATACCTAAAAAAAAAGGAAGCTAAATGGCGTTCGCGCTTTCCTTTTGACTTTTATTAATTTACGGAGAGAACCCATACGAAGCTGTCCCGTGAAAGAATTAAAGAATGAAAAATATTGAGACACCTGGTGAATCTTGAAGGTGATAGAAATTTCTAAAATATCTAGATGTCGTAAGTTCCTGCAGGAAATTAATTGAGGTATTTCTCTCAATGTTTTGCTCTTGTTTTGCAAACTTTACATCGCTGTGACCCATTTAATGCAGTTGTGTCTTTTCTTTTTGCAACAGGAACGCAACATCGCAGTCGTCGACATGCGAGATCATTTCGGCCAATTCACCCTTGCAATCTGTGCGCAGGTGGAAAAGGCACCGTTACTTACTGGGATAAGTGTTGGTGTTCCAATAGTGGAGGATACTGGAAAATTGAAACCAAGGTAGCTTCGCGCACATGCGTTACGATCCGGGAGTGTTTTTTGTGGTTTTGTAGGTTAAAGCACCACGTTCGCTATGTATATTGTTCCCAATATGTTTGCCGACGTCCAACATACTATAGGCCACGCCCATATTATGGGCGAAACACACCTACCGATATGTAGGTATCTTCACCGTGTTGAAGACAAAATGTTAACGGAAATCAGGTGTTTATTATATCATAAACAGTTAACGCTTTTTTTCATTTGTTACCCTCAAGATAAGCAGTAATAATTGAACCCATAGTAGCTCTTTCTTTTTTACATTTTTAAGTTAGTGTCGTCAGTAGTCCAGCTTTTAGTGAGATGTGTTCTCGGCGCCGCTGTGGTGTTGCTCATACTTCGAATTCCATAGACACCGTTTTAATTAGAAGTACAATTTTGAATAGAGAGAAATTCACCGTTTCCCATGCATGAGATAGTATTTTCAATTAGCAATGTAGTTTAAATCTGTATTGACTGTAACTCATAGTATCAGGAGTCTTAGGAAGCCAAGGCTGAGAAGCAAGAATATTTTAGCACTGCAGACATTCAGTTCAGAGTATGGTTTTTATTTTAAGTCCTTTTGTTTTTTAGTCTAATTTGTTACAATATATTAGCTTATTACAGCAGCTACATCGTTAGAAATGATACATAATGTCATGTTAAGGGTTTTTATAACAATGATTTCATATCTTTGTTTTAATTGCTGAGTATGATTTCAATAAACAAGCAAGCTTTTAAGTTTTACAAAGGTATCACTTGTTGTTGTTATCGATTAATGATACCACCCTAAAAATTGTAATCAGAAATACACGCTATCTAGGTTCTTTTTTCTCCTCGTAGTTTAATATTTAGTATGATTATTTATGTCTTTCAAGTGAGTCGATGTAAGAGGTGTGAAACACAGGTGTCAAAGTTTATGATCACAAATGAATTTATTCCATAGCCAGGTGGGCACTGTTATCTAAATAGTAAACAATCAAATGCAAAGATACACGTTAATTGAGCATAAACCCATTCACTTATGAAGATAAGATCAAGGGCGCTAAGCCTGTGTACTTATTAGGTCAAAGCTTTTTATAACCAAAATACAAAATTGACGGAATTCTCGCGTTGTATTATAAAATTCCACAATCACATTGACAAACTTGTAGGAACCCATGAAAACTGTTATATCCCCCGAGATGTTCTCAGTGCAAGCCATAGTCGCTAAGTAGGGATATTCAAAATGAAATTTTCGGTGGTTAGGATTTTCCTTTCCTTTCCGTTGTAAGCATTGAAAGGAAGCAATATAGAGAGACAAAGTTTCAAAGACTGAGTAAAACTATGAGAAAAGACACCTGTTGGCTGAGACAGGTAGCAATTAGTGTAATCAAATAAAAACAAGGAAAGTAAGCATAGATTGCCCTCTGGGATAAAGTGTGTTTATGTCGTAAACAGTTCAGTCCAGTGCATTCAGTTCACTATATCGGCACTCTATTCTACGTCGAAAAGGAGTTTTTCAGCATAACTTCAAGATGTAATTAAAATTTGAACAAAACCTCCAAATTCTAGAAATGCAGTAGTGGGTTAAACAGCAGAAACGATAAAAAAAGCTGTCAAGGGCGACTGAATATTCCAAGATATATGAATTAAATTAACAAGATTTCATGTCCAAGAATAACCATTGAATTTCCCGTTTCCCTCATGCTGAAGCGAATTAGAGCAACTCTTACATCCCGGTTTAGAATCACGTGTGTTGTACGATGGAAGGTGCATGATGCACTAACATAAGATGCCAGAAACAACTGGAAACAATCACCGAAGTCACAACACAGTATCTGTTAAATTAACCCACCAGTTAATCGAAAAAAATACCTTATGCAGCAAACACTTCTGATATTTCTTTTCCACGCACCCTGATATTTCTTCGAAATCTAAAATGAATTATCAAGAATACAATGTACCCCTCGCTGAAACATAAAATTAAAATATGCATTAGTAATGCATATGCATAGCATTAAGTACGGCATAGAAAGATAATTGTATGCACCACACAAACAATTGAAACAGGTTTCTAGAACTGATCTATATTGTTCATTTAAATTTTTCGTGTATCTGGATTTTACTGAATATTGTCATCTTTATGATGATTGACTTTCAACTGCATCATTATTTCTAAAATTTGTTTATTGTATGTCGGCAAAATTACACAGAAAGAATCTAGAGGTTGTCTCCCGTTTTTCCTAACATGGCATTATCTTGTTGGCAACAGTTTTTATTAAAGTAAAAATTTTAAAACTAGAAGGTAAATGAACTTTTATGAGTTGACTAAGGGCTTCATCTCGTGTTTTTCAGTGATTAGAAGAAATTAATAACAGTAATTAATGACAATCTCTATGTATTTTGTTCGTTCTTTGTAGAAACCAGCCCTCGTATTCCTGCTGCTTGTTGTCACAGCAAACTGGACATCTGCAAGTTACATGAAATTTTATGAGTTGACTAAGGGCTTCAATTCGTGTTTTTCAGTGATTAGAAGAAATTAATAAAAGTAATTAATGACGATCTCTATGTATTTTGTTAGTTCTTTGTAGAAACCAGCCTTCCTATTCCTACTGCTTGTTGCCACAGCAAACTGGACATCTCCGCTCGCTCCCCTTCTGGGAAGGTAAATTGTTTCCTCTCAATCCAATAATTAGCAACAAAAGGCTCAGAAGTAATTTATCTTGCATACCATAAAGAGCTTGCGTTTTTTTTTTCCTTTTCTGTCTTTTACCGTCACTTTCTGATTACTTCTCGCTCGTATAATTTCTGGAAATAACTAAAACGTTTCAAAACTAATTATTAAAAAACTGGATTTAAAATTTAAGCTTCACTGCATTTATAGATGCATCTTTCATGAGATATAAATCTCTTTGCTTGCCACAATGTTCAATGTGTAATAAAACTTGCCTTAGACCGTTGCCTTATCGCGATTCCTGTCGTCCTTGCTGGCTACATTCTTCGTAAATATTATTACGACTTATCTCAACAAACCTGTCAAAATTCAAAGATCAGCGTACCTCCGCTCTAATTTGAGCATTTTCTATTTCTCAGGTTGTGGATTATAAACTTCAAATCAGCGAGACTGGGACAGAGTACAACTAGACAATCGAGGTTGACACGGAGAAGCAAACTGAACTGTTTAAAGTTCCTGCTCATAATGACGTGGACGAAAGCAATATTTTGCACGACTTTAAGACGGTAAGTCTATTTGTTTTAGCGACAAGCGGTGTAAAAACGTCAGGATCTATCCAATCGTCAATCAAACCTAAAAAATGTGCTTAATCAGTTCAAACCCAACTGACTCATCATAAAGCACAATCTTTTTATCGTGTTTCAAGCATAGCAAGTCTTGATTAGAACTCTTTAAGCCAACTGGGACAACGCTGAACATGAGCAGCTACCCTTTACTAGACAAGACAAAGGGGACATATTCATCATGCTTACAAATTTATGTTTTCGTGTAAATAAAATACAATAGCAAGTCTTGATTATAACTCGATTATAACTCGATTATAACGTAGAAAAAGCCGACTCAAGATGCAGTTAGCATTAAACAACCTTGCTGCCAGGAGAAGACGAGTTTTGAATTTGGCTTGGACAGGTATATTTTGTGGTTTTAAAACGGGTCGGATAGAACGGCACTGTCGATCCGAATACAAATACATGTAAAGATCGACGTTTGAACTAGGCCTAAGGCCTAGTTCAAACGTCGATCTTTACATGTACCGAACCTAACGTTTCTATTAAGTACATGTAAAGATCGACGTTTGAATCAATTAGGATCGGCAGATTTGTATTCGGATCGACAGTGCCGTTCTATCCGACTCGGCTAGTCGGATAGAACGGTAAAAGATCGGCATTGATTCATACGTCGTACTTTACATGTACCGAACTTAATGCATACATTATACATACGTTAAAATAATTATGTTTTACCCACAATTCAAGAAAGTTCACTTACGTGCCATGCGCGAAAGCCTTCGAACCATTCAAACAATATGGCGGGAAAGGAGGAAGGCTCGTGCTCCTCTTGTTTTAAATTGATAATTGTTGCAAACATTTTCCCACCAGCCAGAATTTCTTTTCAGTCGACGACACGAACGAACTGGACGAGGAACTGTGATGTTCCTTTGGGAAATAAGCAATAATAGAAGGCAAGCCAAATCCAAAACTCGTCTTCTCCTGGCAGCAAGGTTGTTTAATGCTAACTGCATCTTGAGTCGCCTTTTTTTACCCTCCTTAATCGCATTTGCAAGAAAAACAAGCTCTTCATTTCCACAAGTTGTGCTTCCCGCATTTTTTTCTGCCATTTTGGTAGGCATTAACCGCTGACTACAATGGAGTTATGTTCAGTTTTGCAATTAGGATCGACTAAATTCGGATTGACGTTTGAATCAACTGCCGCTCTTAATTATTCGAGTCGACCCAAATTGCAATTAGGTTCGGTACATGTAAAGATCGACGTTTGAACTAGGCCTTAGTGTCGTTAATAGTCTAGCTTTTAGTGAGATGTGGTCTCGGCGCCGTTGTTGCGTTGCTCATATTTCGAATTCGATAGACACCGTTTTACTGAAAGTAACAATTTTGAATAGAGAGAAATTCACCGTTTCCCATGCATGAGATCGTATTTTCAATTAGCAATGTAGTTGAAATCTGTACTGACTGAAGCTGATAGTATCAGGAGTCTAAGGAAGCCAAGGCTGAGAAGCAAAAATAGTTTAGCACTACAGACATTTAGTCCCGAGGTTGGTTTTTATTTTAAGTCCTTTTGTTTTTAATATCATTTTTTTTACAATAATTTTGCTTATTACAGCAACTACATCGTTAGAAATGATACGTAATGTCACGTAATGTCATGTTAAGGGTTTTTATACTAATGATTTCATATCTTTTTTTTTAATACTGCTGAGTGTGATTTCAATAAAAAGCAAGCTTTTAAGTTTCACAAAGGTATCACTTGCTGTTGTTATCGAGTAATGAGGGGGCTTGATACCACCCTTGACTTAATCTGCATTTTGCTCAAACGTTTTCCTCTATTTTCATAACAGAGGAAGGTCCCTTTAACTTTTGATTGGTAAGGAGGTTTCACTTCTTCGTAGAGTGATCTCCCTCGTAACGTGAACCAAAATGACTCTTTGTGAAAAGAGAAATCATGTTATTACTTGTTAGTAATGTACATGAAAAAAGCATCACACAAAGTCGAGACAAACGAAATTTTGACAGCGCGAGTATTATTGGTTTAGCTTTCCCGAAAGTCTCATTGTTTTGGAATCACTGAGAAGTTCAGAAAAAAGAGCTTCAAAAATATCAGCCCACAGTCACACCACCAATCTTCGCCACTTTCTGATCACACTGAGAACCTGGACATAGATGGAGATAGATAAGGTGATTATGAAAATATTCAAATCTGCAGCCTCCTAAGGCTGAATAGGCCATTTTACAGTAGTGTACTTAATTGCCAAGCCTTTGATTTGGAGTGAGGCTGAAGGTGACCTTGTTGTGATAGAGAGAAGTATATAGTTAGCATGATAACAAAGAAACTTGCATTTGAAAAGCAGCAAGGTTTGTATCATAACAAGGTCACCCTTAGCCTCACTCCTGTTCAAAGGCCTGGCAACCTAGCACACATCTGTAAAATGGACTATTGCATGATTTTACAAAAAGTTAAAGTTACATACACATATGTAAAATAACAATTTCATTTGTTATAAAATGACTGTATAGAAAAAACTACGTATAAAAGTTTTACCAATTGGACATAGATTGAACAAATGTGTTCGTGTAACGATTAGTGCGCATTCTCGGCAACATAAAATTGCCCTAGTTTATGAAATTGTATCTGCTAATGTTCCGAGGTGGCACAGTATTATAAGATAAGACTAAAACAAATAGTTTATAACACTTTAGATTATAAACAATAGTCTACAATCTTTTCTTAGAAACACCGATTCAAGCAGCTTTTGTGATGAATACAATTTTGGACCGTGTGTAACAAAACAGATTTAAAAGATGTTTACGCTTTGGCTATTTTTTTCGCGATTTCGGAATAGTTTGCAGTTGTTACCGATGTTTTTATGTTAGCCAACACCTTTCATGACAAAAATTGGTGCTTTTACAAGGACATGTTTGTCAAACTTCGAATTCCCTATTTTAGTTTTTATTCGAGCTAATTGCATTCGTTTCATCAAGAGATTATAGATTTTTATCGGAATCCCATATTTCGGGTAACATGCGCATTGGTAAGCGTCAGCAAAATCGTGCGTCTAAATTTTTTTTGGATCTATATTTTTCATTCATATTTCTTAGAAAATTCATTCATCCTTGACCAGTTTTTATGTGTTTGTTCTTCCTTGTAAACTTGATAATGAGGTTCTTCAATCAGCTTTATTCATTCCTTGATAAGACACTAAAAAACTCCTTTTAAACAGAAACTGGAACATCAAATTCGTTCATTGAATGGTTTGCAGCTGTTTGCAACATCTACACACCTAATCCTCGTAGGAATTCTATTCTTAACTTCCTTGTTCCTTCCTTAGATATCTTGTCACACTAATTAATTTTTGTTTCAGACAACAAGGTGGATTTTTTCAGAGTTGATATTTGGCCTTTGACACTTTGTTAAAACCTCAAAGTATTCCGCGCGCAGGATGTGGTGAAATCAAACATCTCATTATCTGTGCTCAGCAACCATAACATCTCCATGGATTTTGGGTTTGTAACAGCTTTCTTTTGGTTTTAAATGTTTCTAAAATATCTTGCTGCAAAGTGGAACTTGTGTTAATTTCTGTTGTCTCCAGAAAGACCCTTTAACACTCATCTTCGGCTCGTTTTTAATTCAATTTCGTTACTGGGTTTACGCTCAGTGAACAGGTATCTTGGCATTCAAATGCTAATGATCGATAATGATTCCAAAACTTATCAAATTCAAGTGTCATTTTCAATGCTTCGGTGTTTCAGCAATCACGGAACACTGATGTCTGAGGCATTCTCTGACAATTAGTTTTCAAGAATTAAGTTTATATGAAACTGAAAATTCGAAATACGTCAGCACCAGGAGAAATGATTGGTTACCAAACAAACAGGGAATAACAAGGAAGTTTTAAGATCCAAGGTAAGTGTCTCCTAAAATCGGGAAGAAAGTGCAAGAGATAGACAATACAGCAAAGCAGAAATAATTTTAATATAGCAAAAGTAAACTGCTTTAACAATTCACAGTGTCTTTCAATTAATTTATACAAGTCTTGATGTATACTTCAAGCCTAAAAGCCTGCAACAAAGTATCCCCCAAGAAAATGACGAAATACTATCAAGTTCCTTGCTCGCTGAAAGCAAGGCAAATATCACGCAACGTATCGCGAGAATGATGGCGGCCATGTTAACTGATTCCTGAGTAATAATTATGGGTACGCGCAACACTGCAAATGTTTTGTAGAGAAATACTTTCATTCACTGTCTAATCGTGTTAAGACTTACTTCTGTTTTTCTGAAGATAACATAATTATTTTTCATTTTCCGTGGAAAAACTCTAATTTGTCATTGTTCGTAAACTTCATTGGAATTTCCTATGTGCTCTCTGTTTCTAGGTCATTGTACTCATTTTAAGAATTATTTGAAGTGAAGTGGTAGCTCAGTGTCACCTTTATCCGACCGCTGTTTGTGTTTTGTACTTTAGAGTTGATAACCAGTAATCTGTGTTTTAAAAGTTTACTCGCCATCTCCTTTCTGTAGATCAAAGGTTGTAAGAGATGAATATTTTCCGTCGGTTGAAATAAATGTCAATGTTTTCTCTGAGCTTTATGTAATCAAAAATACACGCTATCTAGGTTCTTTTTCTCCTCGTCGTTTAATATTTAGTATGATTATTTTGTCTTTCAAGTGAGTCGATGTAAGTCAGCAATCACGGTATTTCCCAAACATTTGCAGTGAATGACAGTATTTATTTTCTTTACTTATGCTTATGTAAGGAATCAAGCATGTTTGGTAATCTTTCCAGGATATTTTGTAGAATGGTAAACTCGCTCTTGATAAACAAGGAAATTGCGATATTAAAATGGTTGGTAGTAAATGAAATCTACAATAGGAGTTTTATTGTCATACAGGTTCGGTTACGCTCTTTCGCAGGCCCCACAGAAAGGACGTGGGCACTTTTGAAATTGTTTATTTCTATTTTACAGTATTTCTACCCTGTCTCTATCGTTCTTCGTGATTTTCTTCCTGCTTTAGAGGACAATAACCTTGAATCATTACTTCCTTGTCAGTCCTTACTTATGTGATAGGAAAACACCTCTTTATTCTCGTGGTTTAATATTGACTTAAGGTTTGGATACAAACGTAAGTCAAACCTTGAACATCTACTTTTTCGCGATTGGTGAAACACAGATGTGAAAGTTTATAATCACAAATGAATTTATTCCATAGCCAGGCGGGCATTGATATCTAAAGAGTAAACAATCGAATGCAAAGATACACGTTAGTTGAGCGTAAACCCATTCACTTATGAAGATAAGATCAAAGGCGCCTAGCATGTGTACCCAGTGGGTCAAAGCTGTAAAACCAAAATACAAATTTGACGGCATTCTCGCGTTGCATTATAAAATTCCACAATCATATTAACAAACTTGTAGGAACCCATGAAAACTGTTACATCCACCAAGATGTTCTCAATGCAAGCCCTATTCACTAAGTAGGGATATTCAAATGAAATTTTCAGTGGTTAGGATTTTCTTTTGAGCTGTAAGTATTTTAAAGGAAGTAATATTCAGAGACAAAGTTTCAAAGACTGAGTAAAACTATGAGAAAAGACACCTGTTGGCTGAGGTAGTGATTAGTGTAATTACATAAAAACAAGGAAGTTAAGCATAGATTGTCCCCTGGGATAAAGTGTGTTTATGTTGTAAACAGTTCAGTGCAGTACATTCAGTTCACAATATTGGCACTCTATTCTACATCGAAAAGAAGTTTTCCAGCATAACTTCAAGATATAATTGAATTTGAACAAAACCTCCAAATTCTAGAAATGCAGCAGTGGGTTAAACAGCAGAAACAATAAAAAAAAACTTGTCAAGGGCGACTGAATATTCCAAGATACATGAATTAAATTTACATGACTTCGTGTCCAAGAATAACCATTGAATTTCCCTCATGCTGAAGCGAATTAGAGCAACTCTTACATCCCGGTTTAGAATCACATCAACTTCAGTCAAAGAGAGACGAGCAACACCAAGAAGAAAATTGACGGAGTAAACCAAACAAAACTGAGCCCAGAAGAAAACAATTATGCTCGCTGTAAGTGGACAGGCACTGTTTAAGTTTAGATATTGCCTAGTTATAATTGCATGCACTACACAAACAGTTGAAACAGATTTCTAGAACTGATGTATTGATCCAGGCCTTTTTTTAGTCAACTGTGTATCTGTATTTTACTGAATATTATCATCATTATTATGATTGACTTTCAACTGCATCTTTATTTCTAAACTTTGATTATTGAATGTCGGCTAAGTTACATAGAAAGAATCTAAAGGATGTCTCCCATTTTTCCCAACGCAACATCATCTTGTTGGCAACAGTTTTTATCGAAGTAAAAATTTTGAAACTTGAAGTAAGATGAAATTTTATGAGTTGACTAAGGGCTCATGTTTTCAGTGATTAGAAGAAATTAATTAATGACAATCTCTATGTATTTTGTTCGTTCTTCGTAGAAACCAGCCCTGGTACTCCTGGTGCTTGTTGCCACAGCAAACTGGACATCTGCAAGTCCCGTCCGTTCCGCTCGCTCTCCTTCCGAGAAGGTAAATTAATTATTTCCTCTCAATCCAATAATCAGTAACAAAAGGCTCAGCAGTAATTCATCTTGCATGCCATAAAGAACTTGCCTTTTTTTCCTTCTCTGTCTTCTTTTACCGTCATTTTCTAATTACCTCTCGCTCGTATAATTTTTGGAAACAAATATAACGTTTCAAAACCAATTACTGAAATAACTGGATTTAAAATTTAAGCTTCACTGCATTTATAAATGCATCTTTCATTAGAGATACAAATCTCTTTGCTTGCCACAATGTTGTAAATAAACTTCACTCAGACCGACGCGTTATCGCGATTCCTGTCGTCCTTGCTAGCTACATTCTACGTAAATATTTTTACGACTTATCTCAACAAACCTGTCAAAATTCAAAGGTCAGCGCACCGTTCTGAAAATAAGAAGACACCGCTCTAATTTGGCATTTTCTATTTCACAGGTTGTGGGTTATAAAGTTCAAATCAGCGAGACTGGGACAGAGTACAACGAGACCATCGAAGTGGACACGGGAAAACAAACTGAACTGTTTAAAGTTCCTGCTCATAAGTCTGTTTTAGCATCAAGCGGTGTAAAAACAGTAGGATTTATCCAATCGTCAATCAAACCTAAAAATGTGCTTAATCAGTTCAAACCCAACTGACTCATCATAAAGCACAATCTTTTTGTCGTGTTTCAAGCATAGCAAGTCTTGATTATAACTCTTTAAGCCAACGGGGACAACGCTGAACATGATCAGCTATCCTTTACTAGACAAAGCTAGACCAGACAAAGGGGACATATTCATTATGCTTACAAATTTATGTTTTCGTGTAAATGAAATACCAGTGTTTAAACAACATTGGGATTATCGAAAAATTCCTCTTTTATCGTAAAACAGAATATGACTATGATGCTGTTGCCGGAAAAAAAGATATGCTACCTAATGCCACTGACAGAAGAGGTGCCAACACCGGCAAAACTCGAGAGTGATCTTGACCGGACAGAGGTAAGGACATGTTCCTTTCTTCAGACAAACGACTCCAAGAGACTGTTTTCAAAACATTATTAGATGGCAAAGAAACAAAACGGTCACAAAATTCCCTAATCTTTCATTTTTTAGTAAAAAACACAGCTGCTGTTAAGTCTTTATTTGCTAACTATTTGCTATAATCATCGATCGAGGTGCTGCCACTTAAATGTCTCGCATCTAGATCTTGGATCATTATAAGAAGCTGGAAACATTTTGGAAACTTAACCAGGTATCCCAGTCTATTGTTGAGAAACCAATAAAAAATTCAAGAGGAGAAATATGTGGGTACGGGTTTCAATAGTTTTGTCCTGGCGGCTGGCTGACCAAAGAATACATTGTACTGATATGTGGACACTGTGGGATACGCATAGTTTCTCTTTTACAGAAAGACACGTTGCTGAAAAATTCTAAAACATCTCGTTGCCGTTTTACAAGAATTAGGAATTGTCCTGATTGCTAGCTGACTAGTGCACCGATTGGTGAGAAGTACAAGAGACACATGATTTCTCTTTTGCTTAGGGATAGCTGAAAAATACTAAGATATCTTTTTCCTGTTTTGCAGGAATTAGACAAGGACAAGACCAAAATTATTGAAAGCAAGTGGACAGTGGACGATGAGATGGCTGATCGGTCTGAACTGAGCGAGGAGTTGGCAAACTTTTGTCCACAATACCCGATTTATCAGGTGAAAATAATGGACGACTCATTGACTTCAACAAGGGTTGAGACAGAAGGTGAGTGAGAAATGCGTATACCTAAAAAAAAAAGAAGCTAAATGACTTTTATTAATTTACGGAGAGAACCCATACGAAGCTGTCTCGTGAAAGAATTAAAGAATGAAAAATATTGAGACACCTGGTGAATCTTGAAGGTGATAGAAATTTCTAAAATATCTAGATGTCGTAAGTTCCTGCAGGAAATTAATTGAGGTATTTCTCTCAATGTTTTGCTCTTGTTTTGCAAACTTTAAATCGCTGTGACACATTTGATGCAGTTGTGTCTTTTCTTTTTGCAACAGGAACGCAACATCGCAGTCGTCGACGTGCGAGATCATTTCCGCCAATTCACCCATGCAATCTGTGCGCAGGTGGAAAAGGCACCGTTACTTACTGGGATAAGTGTTGGTGTTCCAATAGTGGAGGATACTGGAAAATTGAAACCAAGATAGCTTCGCGTACATGCGTTACGATCCGGGAGTGTTTTTTAGTGGTTTTGTAGGTTAAAGCACCACGTTCGCTATGTATATTGTTCCCAATATGTTTGCCAACGTCCAACATACTATAGGCCACGCCCATATTATGGGCGAAACACACCTACCGATATGTAGGTTTATTGTTTTTTTAGAGGGCACGGTAACGAATCTTGCAATCTGATTGGTTCTTTACCCGGTCAGTATTTTCCTATCTCTGCCCACGGGCCACGGTAACGCTTTCGTGAGTCTCCGAGTACCTCCCAACTTTCGTTGTCATTTTTCATAAATATACCTCGTTTTCCGGCTGGGCAGTATTTTAAGCAAACACGTCGGTCACTACCTCAAGCCGATAAATAACTGATGAATCCTCTCTTTTCTCTCTATCAAATCACTTTGGTTGACAGAAAAATATTTGTTTCAGAATGAATTTGTATAAACAATAGTGTCATTACGTTGGTTGACAAGCGGCCTAAAAACCGTCTGCAATTAATTTTAATCGTTCACAAAAAGTACCCAGAAAGTTGAAACGTGAGGTATTTGGTTACAGTTAAACTGAACGATGGAACTTTCATTCATTTAATATCTGAATTTTCTCGAGCAATTTGTTCATAGTGAAAGAGCGAGCGAAGTTTTAATTTAAGTTCTACAACAAATATACGCTCCTGGTGAGTCTTCCCAATTCCGTTCAATTTGGACATTTGTACCTTAAATTGCACAACAGAAATTGAAGGAATTTTTTGAGAAAAGGCCGCATTACATTCCCTTGTGTCTCGTTGGAGTGTGCCGTTCGAATTTAGTTTTTGTGAAGGAAAGATCAGAGTTAAACACGCCATTACAGCAAACAAACGAGCAAACTCTCACAACTTCAAAATAAAAAAAATTGAATTTACTCACAATTACTTTCCTCTCCGTTTACATAATGAACAGAGGTAAATCTTCGTACATGAATAATTGGTCGATGAGAGTGAATAATACTTTCCGTTAGATCATTAACTGATTTTGAAGAAAACATTGTCGTGACAGTCCATGCCAAACTAGTTCTGTTGGTTTTCAAATGTTCCTACGCTTTTTTTTTTCTTGCGCGCTCTCTAATTGACAGGTGTCAGATTGTGACAGATACTTGTAAAAATAATGTTTCAAAGTTTGTTTGGAAGCCTTTTAAATCACCTTTATCGATACGGAAATGAAAATGTTTCGCTGAGGCATCTATCTTAAATTTGCATCACCTCTATTTTAACTACCATTTACTCACTCAAAAATTGTTCAGTTTATGGAAGATCTTGCCGTATTTACGTCCATAAATCATTCGGGTTCTTTCGGAAAGAATTTCGTCAAGTTTAAAAACAATAAATATGTTATTTACCGGCTAAGGGTCGGTCCGTATGGTGAAAAACTGTGACCTCGGTCTTGAAAATGCTGCCCTCGGCCTACGGCCTCGGGCAGTATTTTCAAGACCTCGGTCACAGTTTTTCACCATACGGACCTCCCAGCCGGCAAATAACATATATATCTTCACCGTGTTGAAGACAAAATGTTAACGGAAATCAGGTGTTTATTATATCATAAACAGTTAACGCTTTTTTCATTTGTTACCCTCAAGATAAGCAGTAATAATTGAACCCATAGTAGCTCTTTCTTTTTTACATTTTTAAGTTAGTGTCGTTAGTAGTCCAGCTTTTAGTGAGATGTGTTCTCGGCGCCGCTGTGGCGTTGCTCATACTTCGAATTCCATAGACACCGTTTTAATTAGAAGTACAATTTTGAATAGAGAGAAATTCACTGTTTCCCATGCATGAGATAGTATTTTCAATTAGCAATGTAGCTTAAATCTGTACCGACTGTAGCTGATTGTATCAGGAGTCTTAGGAAGCCAAGGCTGAGAAGCAAAAATATTTTAGCACTGCAGACATTCAGTCCAGAGGTTGGTCCTTTTGTTTTTTAGTCTAATTTGTTACAATATATTAGCTTATTACAGCAGCTACATCGTTAGAAATGATACATAATGTCATGTTAAGGGTTTTTATAACAATGATTTCATATCTTTGTTTTAATTGCTGAGTATGATTTCAATAAACAAACAAGCTTTTAAGTTTTACAAAGGTATCACTTATTGTTGTTATCGATTAATGATACCACCCTAAAAATTGTAATCAGAAATACACGCTATCTAGGTTCTTTTTTCTCTTCGTCTTTTAATATTTAGTATGATTATTTTATGTCTTTCAAGTGAGTCGATGAAAGTCAGCAATCACGGCATTTCGCAAACATTTGCAGTGTAAGACAGCATTGATTTTCTTTACTTATGCTTGTGTAAGGAATCAAGCATGTTTGGTAATCTTTCCCAGATATTTTGTAGAGTGGTAAACTCGCTCTTGATAAACATGGAAATTGCGGTATTAAAATTGGTTGGTTGTAAATTAAATCTACAAAAAGGAGTTTAGTTGTTACAAAGGTTCGGTTGCACTTCATTCGCAGGCCCCACGGAAAGGACGTGGGCACTTTTCAAATTGTTTATTTCTACTTTACAGTATTTCTACCCTGTCTCTATCGTTCTTCATGATTATCTTCCTGCTTTAGAGGAAAATAACCTTGAATCATTACTTCCTTGTCAGTTCTTACTTATTTGATAATAAAACACCTCTTTATTCTCGTGGTTTAAAGTTGACTTATGTCTTGAATGCAAACGTAGGGCAAAACTTGAACATCTACTTTTTCGCGATTGGTGAAACACAGGTGTCAAAGTTTATGATCACAAATGAATTTATTCCATAGCCAGGTGGGCACTGTTATCTAAATAGTAAACAATCAAATGCAAAGATACACGTTAATTGAGCATAAACCCATTCACTTATGAAGATAAGATCAAGGGCGCTAAGCCTGTGTACCCAGTGGGTCAAAGCTTTTTATAACCAAAATACAAAATTGACGCAATTCTCGCGTTGTATTATAAAATTCAACAATCACATTGACAAACTTGTAGGAACCCATGAAAACTGTTATATCCCCCGAGATGTTCTCAGTGCAAGCCACACTCGCTAAGTAGGGATATTCAAAATGAAATTTCAGTGGTTAGGATTTTCCTATTACGTTGTAAGCATTGAAAGGAAGCAATATAGAGAGACAAAGTTGCAAAGACTGAGTAAAACTATGAGAAAAGACACCTGTTGGCTGAGACAGGTAGCAATTAGTGTAATCAAATAAAAACAAGGAAGTTAAGCATGGATTACCCCCTCGGATAAAGTGTGTTTATGTTGTAAACAGTTCAGTACAGTGCATTCAGTTCACTATATCGGCACTCTATTCTACGTCGAAAAGGAGTTTTTCAGCATAACTTCAAGATATAATTAAATTTGAACAAAACCTCCAAATTCTAGAAATGCAGTAGTGGGTTAAACAGCAGAAACGATAAAAAAAGCTGTCAAGGGCGACTGAATATTCCAAGATATATGAATTAAATTTACAAGATTTCATGTCCAAGAATAACCATTGAATTTCCCGTTTCCCTCATGCTGAAGCGAATTAGAGCAACTCTTACATCCCGGTTTAGAATCACGTGTTTTGCACGATAGAAGGTGAATGATGCACTAACATAAGATGCCAGAAACAACTGTAAACAATCACCGAAGTCACAACACAGTATCTGTTAAATTAACCCACCAGTTAATCGAAAAAAATACCTTATGTTGCAAACACTTCTGATATTTCTTTTCCACGCACCCTGATATTTCCTCGAAATCTAAAATGAATTATCAAGAATACAATGTACCCCTCGCTGAAACATAAAATTCAAATATGCATTAATAATGCATATGCATAGCATTAAGTACGGCATAAAAAGAAGCAAAGCACGTCCAAGTTACAGTACACATCGACTTCAGTCAAAGAGAGACGAGCAACACCAAGAAGAAAATTGACGGAGTACACCAAACAAAACTGAGCCCAGAAGAAAACAATTATGCTCGCTGTAAGTGGACAGGCACTGTTTAAATTTAGGTATAGCCTAGTTATAATTGCATGCACCACACAAACAATTGAAACAGGTTTCTAAAACTGATCTATATTGTTCATTTAAATTTTTCGTGTATCTGGATTTTACTGAATATTGTCATCTTTATGATGATTGACTTTCAACTGCATCTTTATTTCTAAAATTTGATTATTGTATGTCGGCAAAATTACACAGAAAGAATCTAGAGGTTGTCTCCCGTTTTTCCTAACATAGCATCATCTTGTTGGCAACTGTTTTTATTAAAGTAAAAATTTTGAAACAACAAGTTACATGAAATTTTATGAGTTGACTAAGGGCTTCAATTCGTGTTTTTCAGTGATTAGAAGAAATTAATAAAATTAATTAATGACGATCTCTATGTATTTTGTTCGTTCTTTGTAGAAACCAGCCTTCCTATTCCTACCGCTTGTGTGCC